>NW_024606097.1:0-6662 GCF_018296145.1 Oncorhynchus tshawytscha | reverse complement strand
ACATCACCTCTAGACTGCAGGTGTCTGATCTCTGACTCCCTGACAACTACGTCACCTCTAATCAAATCAAATCAAATCAAATTTTATTTGTCACATACACATGGTTAGCAGATGTTAATGCGAGTGTAGCGAAATGCTTGTGCTTCTAGTTCCGACAATGCAGTAATAACGAACAAGTAATCTAACTAACAATTCCAAAAAAAAACTACTGTCTTATACACAGGATATATGGATATATGAATGAGTGATGGTACAGAGCAGCATAGGCAAGATACAGTAGATGATATCGATTACAGTATATACATATGAGATGAGTATGTAAACCAAGTGGCATAGTTAAAGTGGTTAGTGATACATGTGTTACATAAGGATGCAGTCGATGATATAGAGTACAGTATCTACGTATGCATATGAGATGAATAATGTAGGGTAAGTAACATTATATAAGGTAGCATTGTTTAAAGTGGCTAGTGATATATTTACATTTCCCATCAATTCCCATTATTAAAGTGGCTGGAGTAGAGTCAGTGTCATTGACAGTGTTGGCAGTAGCCACTCAATGTTAGTGGTGGCTGTTTAACAGTCTGATGGCCTTGAGATAGAAGCTGTTTTTCAGTCTCTCGGTCCCAGCTTTGATGCACCTGTACTGACCTCGCCTTCTGGATGACAGCGGGGTGAACAGGCAGTGGCTCGGTGGTTGATGTCCTTGATGATCTTTATGGCCTTCCTGTAGCATCGGGTGGTGTAGGTGTCCTGGAGGGCAGGTAGTTTGCCCCGGTGATGCGTTGTGCAGACCTCACTACCCTCTGGAGAGCCTTACGGTTGAGGGCGGTGCAGTTGCCATACCAGGCGGTGATACAGCCCGCCAGGATGCTCTCGATTGTGCATCTGTAAAGTTTGTGAGTGCTTTTGGTGACAAGCCGAATTTCTTCAGCCTCCTGAGGTTGAAGAGGCGCTGCTGCGCCTTCCTCACGATGCTGTCTGTGTGAGTGGACCAATTCAGTTTGTCTGTGATGTGTATGCCGAGGAACTTAAAACTTGCTACCCTCTCCACTACTGTTCCATCGATGTGGATGGGGGTGTTCCCTCTGCTGTTTCCTGAAGTCCACAATCATCTCCTTAGTTTTGTTGACGTTGAGTGTGAGGCTATTTTCCTGACACCACACTCCGAGGGCCCTCACCTCCTCCCTGTAGGCCGTCTCGTCGTTGTTGGTAATCAAGCCTACCACTGTTGTGTCGTCCGCAAACTTGATGATTGAGTTGGAGGCGTGCGTGGCCACGCAGTCGTGGGTGAACAGGAGTACAGGAGAGGGCTCAGAACGCACCTTGTGGGGCCCCAGTGTTGAGGATCAGCGGGGAGGAGATGTTGTTGCCTACCCTCACCACCTGGGGCGGCCCGTCAGGAAGTCCAGAACCCAGTTGCACAGGGCGGTCGAGACCCAGGGTCTCGAGCTTGATGACGAGCTTGGAGGGTACTATGGTGTTGAATGCCGAGCTGTAGTCGATGAACAGCATTCTCACATAGGTATTCCTCTTGTCCAGATGGGTTAGGGCAGTGTGCAGTGTGGATGAGATTGCATCGTCTGTGGACCTATTTGGGCGGTAAGCAAATTGGAGTGGGTCAAGGGTGTCAGGTAGGGTGGAGGTGATATGGTCCTTGACTAGTCTCTCAAAGCACTTCATGATGACGGATGTGAGTGCTACGGGCGGTAGTCGCTTAGCTCAGTTACCTTAGCTTTCTTGGGAACAGGAACAATGGTGGCCCTCTTGAAGCATGTGGGAACAGCAGACTGGTATAGGGATTGATTGAATATGTCCGTAAAACACACCGGCCAGCTGGTCTGCGCATGCTCTGAGGGCGCGGCTGGGGATGCCGTCTGGGCCTGCAGCCTTGCGAGGGTTAACACGTTTAAATGTCTTACTCACTTCGGCTGCAGTGAAGGAGAGACCGCATGTTTCCGTTGCAGGCCGTGTCAGTGGCACTGTATTGTCCTCAAAGCGGGCAAAAAAGTTATTTAGTCTGCCTGGGAGCAAGACATCCTGGTCCGTGACTGGGCTGGGTTTCTTCCTGTAGTCCGTGATTGACTGTAGACCCTGCCACATGCCTCTTGTGTCTGAGCCGTTCAATTGAGATTCTACTTTGTACTGTCTCTGTACTGGCGCTTAGCTTGTTTGATAGCCTTGCGGAGGGAATAGCTGCACTGTTTGTATTCAGTCATGTTACCAGACACCTTGCCCTGATTAAAAGCAGTGGTTCGCGCTTTCAGTTTCACACGAATGCTGCCATCAATCCACGGTTTCTGGTTAGGGAATGTTTTAATCGTTACTATGGGAACGACATCTTCAACGCACGTTCTAATGAACTCGCACACCGTATCAGCGTATCGTCCAATGTTGTTGTCTGACGCAATACGAAACATCTCCCAGTCCACGTGATGGAAGCAGTCTTGGAGTGTGGAGTCAGCTTGGTCAGACCAGCGCTGGACAGACCTCAGCGTGGGAGCTTCTTGTTTTAGTTTCTGTCTGTAGGCAGGGATCAACAAAATGGAGTCGTGGTCAGCTTTTCCGAAAGGGGGGCGGGGCAGGGCCTTATATGCGTCGCGGAAGTTAGAGTAACAATGATCCAGGGTCTTTCCACCCCTGGTTGCGCAATCGATATGCTGATAAAATTTAGGGAGTCTTGTTTTCAGATTAGCCTTGTTAAAATCCCCAGCTACAATGAATGCAGCCTCCCGGATAAATCGTTTCCAGTTTGCAGAGAGTTAAATAAAGTTCGTTCAGAGCCATCGATGTGTCTGCTTGGGGGGGGATATATACGGCTGTGATTATAATCGAAGAGAATTCTCTAACTCTATTGATAAGTACTAATGTCCAGTTCTCTGCTGCAGCCTCCTCCTATCACAACACAGCAGTATTCAGCTGAGAGAAATGCATTTTAAATGAATAGCAGCACCTAAATAACTGCTGGCTGGTAAACGACACATTTATCAGATAGAGACAGCCTCTGTCCTTTGATTCATGGGTCCTTTACCACATCAAGAGCTCCTATAAAAATGGTTATTACTTTTTAGTGTAGCAGTCACTCGTCAGTCATTAATCAGAGGAGCTCACTGATACAGATATAGTACTGATATATATAGAGTACTGATATATAGTACTGACACAGATATAGTACTGATACATATAGAGTACTGATACAGATATAGTACTGATACATATAGAGTACTGACACAGCTATAGTACTGGCACAGAAATAGTACTGATACAGGTATGGTACTGATAAAGCTATAGTACTGATACAGATATAGTACTGATACAGATATAGCACTGATAGAGATATAGTACTGACATATAGAGTACTGATACAGATATAGCACTGATACATATATAGTACTGATACAGATATAGTACTGATACAGCTATAGTACTGATAAAGATATAGTACTGATACAGATATAGCACCGATACAGATATAGCACCGATACAGATATAGTATTGATTCAGATATAGTACTGACACAGCTATAGTACTGGCACAGAAATAGTACTGATACAGGTATGGTACTGATAAAGCTATAGTACTGATACAGATATAGTACTTATACAAATAGAGTACTGATACAGATATAGTGCTGATACAGATATAGTACTGATATATATATATATATATATATATATATATATATATATATATATATATATATATATATAGAGTACTGATATATAGTACTGACACAGATATAGTACTGATACATATAGAGTACTGATACAGATATAGTACTGATACAGATATAGCACTGATAGAGATATAGTACTGACATATAGAGTACTGATACAGATATAGCACCGATACATATATAGTACTGATACAGATATAGTACTGATACAGCTATAGTATTGATAAAGATATAGTACTGATACAGATATAGTACGGATACAGATATAGCACCGATACAGATATAGTACTGATACACATATAGTACTGATACAGATATAGTATTGATTCAGATATAGTACTGATACATATAGAGTACTGATACAGATATAGTACTGATACATATATATAGTATTGATACAGGTATAGTACTGATATATATAGAGCACTGATACAGGTATAGCACTGATACAGATATAGTACTGATACAGATATAGTATGATACAGATACACTGATATATAGTACTGATACAGATATAGTACTGATACATATAGAGTACTGATACAGATATAGTACTGATACAGATATAGCACTGATAGAGATATAGTACTGACATATAGAGTACTGATACAGATATAGCACTGATACAGATATAGTACTGATACAGATATAGTACTGATACAGCTATAGTACTGATAAAGATATAGTACTGATACAGATATAGTACTTGTTTTTACTTTACTGTGTATGTCTACAGTGTCACATAACTCTATTGATTGGGGTTTACAATGTGCATTTTAAATTAGTAGTATGAGGTTTTGTTGTTTTATTGTGGAGTGACATTTTAATGTAGGAGGTTTTTTCATTGTAGGAGTTTTCATTCGTTTTTATTGTACAAGGAAGGAAGGTGGACAGGGACTTCATGGACTAAGAGACAGAGAGACAGAATGGTGAAGAAACAGATAGACGGGTCCATCAATCATTTGATTCATTCATTATTTACACACATACACACACACACACAAACACACACACACACACACACACCAACCTTTCCCCATGCTCACTTGGTCACACATTAACTAGAGAAGGGCACTAAGTAAAGGGAGGTAAAGAGCCAGCAGACAGCTGCACCCTCTTTCTCCACTCCTTACTCTCTTTCTGTCTTTCTCCACTCCTTACTCTCTCTTTCTGTCTTTCTCCACTCCTTACTCTCTCTTTCTCCACTCCTTACTCTCTCTTTCTGTCTTTCTCCACTCCTTACTCTCTCTTTCTGTCTTTCTCCACTCCTTACTCTCTCTTTCTCCTCTCCTTACTCTCTCTTTCTCCACTCCTTACTCTCTCTTTCTGTCTTTCTCCACTCCTTACTCTCTCTTTCTGCTCTTTCTCCACTCCTTACTCTCTCTTTCTCCACTCCTTACTCTCTTTCTGTCTTTCTCCACTCCTTACTCTCTCTTTCTCCACTCCTTACTCTCTCTTTCTGTCTTTCTCCACTCCTTACTCTCTCTTTCTGTCTTTCTCCACTCCTTACTCTCTCTTTCTCCACTCTTTCTCTTTCTGTCTTTCTCCCTCCTCTCTCTCTTTCTCCACTCCTTACTCTCTCTTTCTCCACTCCTTACTCTCTCTTTCTCCGCTCCTTACTCTCTCTTTCTCCACTCCTTACTCTCTCTTTCTGTCTTTCTCCACTCCTTACTCTCTCTTTCTGTCTTTCTCCACTCCTTACTCTCTCTTTCTGTCTTTCTCCACTCCTTACTCTCTCTTTCTCCACTCCTTACTCTCTCTTTCTGTCTTTCTCCTCTCCTTACTCTCTCTTTCTCCACTCCTTACTCTCTTTCTCTCTTTCTCCACTCCTTACTCTCTCTTTCTCCACTCCTTACTCTCTCTTTCTCCACTCCTTACTCTCTCTTTCTGTCTTTCTCCACTCCTTACTCTCTCTTTCTCCACTCCTTACTCTCTCTTTCTGTCTTTCTCCACTCCTTACTCTCTCTTTCTCCACTCCTTACTCTCTCTTTCTGTCTTTCTCCTCTCCTTACTCTCTCTTTCTGTCTTTCACTGTTTCTTTCACTGTCTCTCTCTCTCTCTCTTTCTCAATTCAATTCAAATCAATTCAAGGGGCTTTATTGGCATCGTAAACATGTGTTAACATTGCCAAAGCAAGTGAGGTAGATAATATACAAAAGGGAAATAAACAATTAAACTTTACAGTAAATATTACACTCATAGAAATTCTAGGGAAAAGGAAGGATAGTATCACTGATCTTTAATAAGCTTTACGTATCGGCCTCATGGCTTTCGTGAGTTTTTTACATTTAAATTAGCACCCTTGTGTAGACCTAGCCCCGCCCACATCCGTTCCACGCATCGAAAGGGGTTGGAGGCGAAGGAAATACTAATACGTGCTACCAAATACAACATCAATTTCATAAATGTTGAAATAAAGTGTGTAAATAAGACCTATTAAACACATCTGTAAAACCACAATGAGGACATAGACCTACCGAGCACGTTTTCATTAATCATTGGGTACATCGTACGAAAAACATCAGAGTCATCTGAAATAGGAGCATAATTCACGTTCAAATTCACGGTCCGATGATATAACGTGGCAGTTTTTCTTGACCGCATCTCCCACTTTTCGCGAGTTCAAAGTTTATGTCGTTGTGAACATTACGGAGTGTTCTTTAGCTTTCGCGGGTCTTTGTTTGTAGCAGTTCATCTCGTGTTTTTCCCAATGCCAAATTAAGAGCTTCATCCACACACATAATTGTGTTGCTGTCTATTTCTCAATAGGTGATGAATTTGTTATGGAATGTCTTGAGCTCTTATTTAGTACGGTGTATTTATTTCCACCTTTATTCGTAGAATGAGCATTATCTGAGGCCGGTTAGCTCAGTTGGTTAGAGCGTCGTGCTAATAACGCGAAGGTCGCGGGTTCGATACCCGTACTGGCCAGGAGATTTTGTTTTTACTTTACTGTGTATGTCTACAGTGTCACATAACTCTATTG
>NW_024606096.1:0-6659 GCF_018296145.1 Oncorhynchus tshawytscha | reverse complement strand
GACCAGCTAGATCTACTGTCTCTATTATAATATGACAGACCAGCTAGATCTACTGTCTCTATTATAATATGACAGACCAGCTAGATCTACTGTCTCTATTATATTATGACAGACCAGCTAGATCTACTGTCTCTATTATATTGTGACAGAACAGCTTGATCTACTGTCTCTATTATAATATGACAGACCAGCTACATCTACTGTCTCTATTATAATATGACAGACCAGCTAGATCTACTGTCTCTATTATAATATGACAGACCAGCTAGATCTACTGTCTCTATTATATTATGACAGACCAGCTAGATCTACTGTCTCTATTATATTTTGACAGACCAGCTTGATCTACCATCTCTATTATTTTATGACATGCCAGCTAGATCTACTGTCTCTATTATAATATGACAGACCAGCTAGATCTACTGTCTCTATTATATTATGACAGACCAGCTAGATCTACTGTCTCTATTATAATATGACAGACCAGCTAGATCTACTGTCTCTATTATAATATGACAGACCAGCTAGATCTACTGTCTCTATTATAATATGACAGACCAGCTAGATCTACTGTCTGTATTATAATATGACAGACCAGCTAGATCTACTGTCTCTATTAGATTATGACAGACCAGCTTGAACTACTGTCTCTATTATAATATGACAGACCAGCTAGATCTACTGTCTGTATTATAATATGACAGACCAGCTAGATCTACTGTCTCTATTATAACATGACAGACCAGCTTGATCTACTATCTCTATTATAATATGACAGACCAGCTAGATCTACTGTCTCTCTTATATTATGACAGACCAGCTTGATCTACTATCTCTATTATTTTATGACAGACCAGCTACATCTACTGTCTCTATTATATTTTGACAGACAGACCAGCTAGATCTACTGTCTCTATTATTTTATGACAGACCAGCTTGATCTACTGTCTCTATTATAATATGACAGACCAGCTAGACTACTGTCTCTCTTATATTATGACAGACCAGCTTGATCTACTATCTCTATTATTTTACGACAGACCAGCTAGACTACTGTCTCTATTATAATATGACAGGCCAGCTAGATCTACTGTCTCTATTATATTATGACAGAACAGCTAGATCTACTGTCTCTATTATATTATGGCAGACCAGCAAGATCTACTGTGTCTATTATAATATGACAGACCAGCTAGATCTACTGTCTTTTTTAATGTTACAAAACCAGCTAGATCTACTGTCTCTATTATAATATGACAGACCAGCAAGCTCTAATGTCTCTATTAGATTATGACAGACCAGCTAGAACTACTGTCTCTATTATAATATAACAGACCAGCTAGGTCTACTGTCTCTATTATAATATGACAGACCAGCTAGATCTACTGTCTCTATTATAATATGACAGACCAGCTAGATCTACTGACTCTATTATATTATGACATAACAGCTAGATCTACTGTCTCTATTATATTATGGCTGACCAGCTAGATCTACTGTCTCTGTTATAATATGACAGACCAGCTAGATCTACTGTCTCTATTATATTATGACAGACCAGCTAGATCTACTGTCTCTATTATGAATTGATGACAGACCAGCTAGATCTACTGTCTCTATTATATTATGACAGACCAGCTAGATCTACTGTCTCTATTATAACATGACAGACCAGCTAGATCTACTGTCTCTATTAGATTATGACAGACCAGCTAGATCTACTGTCTCTATTATAATATGACAGACCAGCTAGATCTACTGTCTCTATTATATTATGACAGACCAGCTAGATCTACTGTCTCTATTATAATATGACAGACCAGCTTGATCTACTGTCTCTATTATAATTTGGACCAGCTAGATCTACTGTCTTCTTATATTATGACAGACCAGCTTGATCTACTGTCTCTATTATAATATGACAGACCAGCTAGATCTACTGTCTCTATTATATTATGACAGACCAGCTAGATCTACTGTCTCTATTATAATATGACAGACCAGCTAGATCTACTGTCTCTATTATATTGTGACAGACCAGCTAGATCTACTGTCTCTATTATATTATGACAGACCAGCTTGATCTACTGTCTCTATTATAATATGACAGACCAGCTACATCTACTGTCTCTATTATAATATGACAGACCAGCTAGATCTACTGTCTCTATTATAATATGACAGACCAGCTAGATCTACTGTCTCTATTATAATATGACAGACCAGCTAGATCTACTGTCTCTATTATATTATGACAGACCAGCTAGATCTACTGTCTCTCTTATATTATGACAGACCAGCTTGATCTACTGTCTCTATTATAATATGACAGACCAGCTAGATCTACTGTCTCTATTATATTATGACAGAACAGCTAGATCTACTGTCTCTATTATATTATGGCAGACCAGCAAGATCTACTGTCTCTATTATAATATGACAGACCAGCAAGATCTACTGTCTCTATTATAATATGACAGACCAGCTAGATCTACTGTCTTTTTAATAATGTTACAAACCAGCTAGATCTACTGTCTCTATTATAATATGACAGACCAGCTAGCTCTAATGTCTCTATTAGATTATGACAGACCAGCTAGAACTACTGTCTCTATTATAATATAACAGACCAGCTAGATCTACTGTCTCTATTATAATATGACAGACCAGCTAGATCTACTGTCTCTATTATAATATGACAGACCAGCTAGATCTACTGACTCTATTATATTATCACAGAACAGCTAGATCTACTGTCTCTATTATATTATGGCTGACCAGCAAGATCTACTGTCTCTATTATAATATGACAGACCAGCTAGATCTACTGTCTCTATTATATTATGACAGACCAGCTAGATCTACTGTCTCTATTATAATATGACAGACCAGCTAGATCTACTGTCTCTATTATAATATGACAGACCAGCTAGATCTACTGTCTCTATTATATTATGACAGACCAGCTAGATCTACTGTCTCTATTATAATATGACAGACCAGCTAGATCTACTGTCTCTATTATAATATGACAGACCAGCTAGATCTACTGTCTCTATTATATTATGACAGACCAGCTAGATCTACTGTCTCTATTATAATATGACAGACCAGCTTGATCTACTGTCTCTATTATAATATGACAGACCAGCTAGATCTACTGTCTCTATTATAATATGACAGACCAGCTAGATCTACTGTCTCTATTATATTATGACAGACCAGCTAGATCTACTATCTATAACCAGCTATGACAGACCAGCTAGATCTACTGTCTCTATTATAATATGACAGACCAGCTAGATCTACTGTCTCTATTATATTATGACAGACCAGCTAGATCTACTGTCTCTATTATATATGACAGACCAGCTTGATCTACTGTCTCTATTATAATATGACAGACCAGCTAGATCTACTGTCTCTATTATATTATGACAGACCAGCTTGATCTACTGTCTCTATTATAATATGACAGACCAGCTAGATCTACTGTCTCTATTATATTATGACAGAACCAGCTAGATCTACTGTCTCTATTATAATATGACAGACCAGCTAGATCTACTGTCTCTATTATAATATGACAGACCAGCTAGATCTACTGTCTCTATTATAATATGACAGACCAGCTAGATCTACTGTCTCTATTATATTATGACAGACCAGCTAGATCTACTGTCTCTATTATAATATGACAGACCAGCTAGATCTACTGTCTCTATTATAATGACAGACCAGCTAGATCTACTGTCTCTATTATAATATGACAGACCAGCTAGATCTACTGTCTCTATTATAATATGACAGACCAGCTTGATCTACTGTCTCTATTATAATATGACAGACCAGCTAGATCTACTGTCTCTATTATATTATGACAGAACAGCTAGATCTACTGTCTCTATTATAATATGACAGACCAGCTAGATCTACTGTCTCTATTATAATATGACAGACCAGCTAGATCTACTATCTCTATTATTATAATATGACAGACCAGCTATTATATTATGACAGACCAGCTAGATCTACTGTCTCTATTATATTATGACAGACCAGCTTGATCTACTGTCTCTATTATAATATGACCAGACCAGCTCTACTGTCTCTATTATAGATCTACTGTCTCTATTATAATATGACAAACCAGCTAGATCTACTGTCTCTATTATAATATGACAGACCAGCTAGATCTACTGTCTCTATTATATTATGACAGACCAGCTAGATCTACTGTCTCTATTATAATATGACAGACCAGCTAGATCTACTGTCTCTATTAATAATATGACAGACCAGCTAGATCTACTGTCTCTATTATAATATAACAGACCAGCTAGATCTACTGTCTCTATTATAATATGACAGACCAGCTAGATCTACTGTCTCTATTATAATATGACAGACCAGCTAGATCTACTGCTATTATATTATCACAGAACAGCTAGATCTACTGTCTCTATTATATTATGGCTGACCAGCAAGATCTACTGTCTCTATTATAATATGACAGACCAGCTAGATCTACTGTCTCTCTTATATTATGACAGACCAGCTTGATCTACTGTCTCTATTATAATATGACAGACCAGCTAGATCTACTTCTCTATTATATTATGACAGACCAGCTAGATCTACTGTCTCTATTATATTATGACAGACCAGCTAGATCTACTGTCTCTATTATAATATGACAGACCAGCTAGATCTACTGTCTCTATTATATTATGACAGACCAGCTAGATCTACTGTCTCTATTAGATTATGACAGACCAGCTTGAACTACTGTCTCTATTATAATATGACAGACCAGCAAGATCTACTGTCTCTCTTATATTATGACAGACGAGCTTGATCTACTATCTCTATTATAATATGACCGACCAGCTAGATCTACTTTCTCTATTATATTATGACAGACCAGCTAGATCTACTGTCTCTATTATATTATGACAGACCAGCTAGATCTACTGTCTCTATTATAATATGACAGACCAGCTAGATCTACTGTCTCTATTAGATTATGACAGACCAGCTTGAACTACTGTCTCTATTATAATATGACAGACCAGCTAGATCTACTGTCTCTATTATAATATGACAGACCAGCTAGATCTACTGTCTCTCTTGTATTATGACAGACCAGCTTGATCTACTATCTCTATTATAATATGACAGACCAGCTAGATCTACTGTCTCTCTTATATTATGACAGACCAGCTTGATCTACTATCTCTATTATTTTATGACAGACCAGCAAGATCTACTGTCTCTATTATACTTTGACAGGCCAGCTAGATCTACTGTCTCTATTATAATATGACAGACCAGCTAGATCTACTGCCTCTATTATAATATGACAGACCAGCTAGATCTACTGTCTCTATTATATTATGACAGACCAGCTTGATCTACTGTCTCTATTATAATATGACAGACTGCTAGATCTACTGTCTCTATTATATTGTGACAGAACAGCTTGATCTACTGTCTCTATTATAATATGACAGACCAGCTACATCTACTGTCTCTATTATAATATGACAGACCAGCAGGATCTACTGTCTCTATTATAATATGACAGACCAGCTAGATCTACTGTCTAAATTATAATATGACAGACCAGCTAGATCTGCTGTCTCTATTATAATATGACAGACCAGCTAGATCTACTGTCTCTATTATATTATCACAGAAGAGCTAGATCTACTGTCTCTATTATATTATGGCTGACCAGCAAGATCTACTGTTTCTATTATAATATGACAGACCAGCTAGATCTACTGTCTCTCTTATATTATGACAGAACAGCTTGATCTACTATCTCTTTATAATATGACAGACCAGCTAGATCTACTGTCTCTATTATAATATGACAGACCAGCTAGATCTACTGTCTCTCTTATATTATGACAGACCAGCTTGATCTACTATCTCTATTATTTTATGACAGACCAGCTAGATCTACTGTCTCTATTATATTATGACAGAACAGCTAGATCTACTGTCTCTATTATATTATGGCAGACCAGCAAGATCTACTGTCTCTATTATAATATGACAGACCAGCTAGATCTACTGTCTTTTTAATAATGTTACAAACCAGCTAGATCTACTGTCTCTATTATAATATGACAGACCAGCTAGCTCTAATGTCTCTATTAGATTATGACAGACCAGCTAGATCTACTGTCTCTATTATAATATGACAGACCAGCTAGATCTACTGTCTCTATTATATTATGACAGACCAGCTAGATCTACTGTCTCTATTATAATATGACAGACCAGCTAGATCTACTGTCTCTATTATAATATGACAGACCAGCTAGATCTACTGTCTCTATTATATTATGACAGACCAGCTAGATCTACTGTCTCTATTATATTATGACAGAACAGCTAGATCTACTGTCTCTATTATAATACGACAGACCAGCTAGATCTACTGTCTCTATTATATTATGACAGACCAGCTAGATCTACTGTCTCTATTATATTTATGACAGACCAGCTTGATCTACTGTCTCTATTATAATATGACAGACCAGCTAGATCTACTGTCTCTATTATAATATGACAGACCAGCTAGATCTACTGTCTCTATTATATTTTGACAGACCAGCTTGATCTACCATCTCTATTATTTTATGACA
>NW_024606095.1:0-6657 GCF_018296145.1 Oncorhynchus tshawytscha | reverse complement strand
GACAGTCGGGTAGAGAGAGAAACAGGAAAAGACAGTCAGGGGGAGAGAGAAAGAGCAAAAGACAGTCGGTCTAGAGAGAGAAAGAGCAAAAGACAGTCGGGGGAGAGAGAGAAAGAGCAAAAGACAGTCGGGGAGAGAAAGAAAGAGCAAAGACAAATATGGAGGAGAGAGAGAAAGAGCAAGACAGTCATGGAGAGAGAGCATATGACAGTCAAAGGAGAGAGAGAAAGAGCAAAAGACAGTCAGGGGAGAGAAAGAAAGAGAAAGACAGTCAGGGAGAGAGAGAAAGAGCATAAGACAGCCGGGTAGAGAGAGAAAGTAAAAAGACAGTCGGTTTAGAGAGAGAAAGAGCAAAAGTCAGCCGTGGGTAGAGAGAGAAAGAGCAAAGACAGTCAGGGGGAGAGAAACAGCAAAAAGACAGTCAGGGGAGAGAGAGAGAAAGAGCAAAAGACAGTCAGGGGAGAAGAACATAAAGACAGTCGGGTAGAGAGAGAAACAGGAAAAGACAGTCAGGGGAGGAGAGAGAAAGAGCAAAGACAATCGGTCCAGAGGAGAAAGAGCAAAGACAGTCGGAGAGAGAGAAAAAGAACAAGACAGTCGGGGAGAGAGAGAAAGAGCAAAGACAGTCATGGAGAGAGAGAAAGAAACATAAGACAGTCAGGGGAGAGAGAAAGAGCAAAAGACAGTCAGGGGAGAGAGAGAAAACAGTCAGGAAGACAGCGGACAGTCAGAAGAAAAACAGGAACAACAGTCAGGAGAAGAATCGACAACCAGTCAGTCTAGAGAGAGAAAGAACAAAGACAGTCAGGGAGAGAGAAGAAAGAGCAAAGACAGTCGAGGTAGAGAGAAACAATAAAGACAGTCAGGAGGAAAGCTCTTCTAAAGACAATTCGAATTAGAAGAAAGAAACAAAGACAGTCAGGGAAGCGAGAGAAAGAACAAAGACAGTCAGGAGAAGAAAAAACAAAGACAATCCAGAGAGGAGAAAGAGAAACCAACAGTCAGGGGAGAGAGAAAGAGCAAAAAAGACAGTCAGGGGAGAACAGATAAAAAGACAGTCCAGTAGAGAGAGAAACAGCAAAGACAGTCAGGGGAGAGAGAGAAAGAGCAAAAGACAGTCATGGGAGAGAGAGAAAGCATAAGACAGTCAGGGGGAGAGAGAAACAGAAAAGAGCAAGAGAAACAGCAAAGACAGGGGAGAGAGAGAAAGATAAAAGACAGTCAGGGGAGAGGAAAAACAGCAAAAGACAGTCGGGATAGAGAGAGAGAGAGCAAAAGACAGTCAGGGGAGAGAGAGAAAGAGCAAAGACAGTCGGGGCAGAGAGAGAAAGAGCAAAAAGACAGTCAGGAGAGAGAGAAAGAGCAAAAGACAGTCAGGGGAGGGAAAAGAGCAAAAGACGGTCGGGAGAGAGAGAAAGAGCAAAAGACAGTCAGGGGAGAGAGAGAAAGAGCAAAAGACAGTCAGTCTAGAGAGAGAGAAAGAGCAAAGACAGTCAGTCTAGAGAGAAAACAGCAAAAAGACAGTCAGGGTAGAGAGAGAAAGAGCAAAAGACAGTCAGGGGAGAGAGAGAAAGAGCAAAAGACAGTCAGGGGAGAGAGCAAAAGAGCAAAAGACAGTCAGGGGAGGGAAAAAGAGCAAAAGACGGTCGGGGGAGAGAGAAAGAGCAAAAGACAGTCCGGTCTAGAGAGAGAAAGAGCAAAAGACAGTCAGTCTAGAGAGAGAAAAAAGAGCAAAAGACAGTCAGTCTAGAGAGAAAAAAGCAAAAGACAGTCGGGGTAGAGAGAGAAAGAGCAAAAGACAGTCAGGGAGAGAGAGAAAGAGCATAAGACAGTCAGGGGTAGAGAAAGAGCAAAAGACAGTCAGGGAGAGAGAGAAAGAGAAAAAGACAGTCAGGGGGAGAGAGAAAAAGACAGTCAGGATAGAGAGAGAGCAAAAGACAGTCAGGATAGAGAGAGAAAGAGCAAAGACAGTCAGGGGAGAGAGAAACAGCAAAAAGACAGTCAGGGGTAGAGAGAGAAACAAAATACAGTCAGGTTTAGAGAAAAGAGCAAAAGTCAGTCAGGGGTAGAGAGAGAAAGAGCAAAAGACAGTCAGGGGAGAGAGAGAAAGAGCAAAAGACAGTGGGGCAGAGAGAGAAAGAGCAAAAAAGACAGTCAGGGGGAGAGAAAAAGAGCAAATGACAGTCAGGGTGTTACGCACGCCTCTATGAAGAGGGAACGCAACACCCTGCTACAAACTAAACTCTGTGAACCGAAAAAAGGTATGGACTGTAGAGTGCAAGTAAGAATGACAACAGGCAGAATGTGGTACCGTTTACAAGGACTTTATTCCTTTACACGGTAATATGGGGAAAAGGGGCTGGACGGAACCAAAGCAAAGAAAGTAAATCTCAAAGCCCCCTCCTATTTTGACCTGCCTACCCACCACTTACCTAATTTAGCACCACCTGGTGCCCTAACCAAAATACAAGGGGTGGTCCGCCCAGGTCTTACCTAGTGTGTCTAGACAGCGAATATGCTACGGGTATATGTATGCCCGCGGGCCTCTTGCCTAAGCACCCCTAGGTGCTCTTCCCCCTGGGAACAAATGAAACAGAATATTAAACAATTTTAAACAAACTAAGAAACAAAAGGATGTCAAATAAGCTCTATCTGAGCAACAAACTCACAGAACATACCACTTTCCAACAAAATCAACCTCTATCACAATCAATCTCAGCAATCCCTACCTCCAGCAAAATCTCTACCTCCAAAAAGAAGAGATCTCCCTACCTGAACAGAACACTGGCTTTTATATAGTGTCAGAAGGAATGGGTAATGGAGACAACTGCGTCTTGACAAGGGGCGGGGTCAGCTCTCAATTAGCCCTGAGTCGACCAATCAGCTGCTTGAGGGATTTCAGGAAGCCATTTCCTGAAATAAACACATGTAAATACACAAACTACAACACATAATCTGGGGAACGTAACACAGGGGGAGAGAGAAAGAGCAAAAGACAGCCGGGTAGAGAGAGAAAGAGCAAAAGAGAGTCGGTTTAGAGAGAGAAACAAAAAGACAGTCGGGGTAGAGAGAGAAAGAGCAAAATACTGTCATGGGAGAGAGAAAGAGCAAAAGACAGTCAGGGGGGAGAGAGAAAGAGCAAAAAGACAGTCGGGATAGAGAGAGAAAGAGCAAAAGACAGTCAGAGAGAGAAAGAGCAAAAGACAGTCAGAGAGAGAAAGAAAGATCAAAAGACAGTCAGGTAGAGAGAGAAAAGCAAAGACAGTTCTAGAGAGAGAAAGAGCAAAAGACAGTCGGGAGAGAGAGAAAGAGCAAAAGACAGTCAGGGGAGAGAGAGAAAGAGCAAAAGACAGTCAGGGGAGAGAGAAAAGAAAAGACAGTCAGGGAGAGAGAAAAGAGCAAAAGACAGTCAGGATAGAGAGAGAAAGACAAAGACAAATGCAAAAGACAGCCGGGTAGAGAGAGAAAGAGCAAAAGACAGTCAGGTAGAGAGAGAAAGAGCAAAAGACAGTCAGGGGAGAGAGAAAGAGCAAAAGACAGTCATGGGAGAGAGAGAAAGAGCAAAAGACAGTCAGGGGGAGAGAGAAAGAGCAAAAGACAGTCAGGGGAGAGAGAGAGAAAGATCAAAAGACAGTCGGGTAGAGAGAGAAAGAGCCAAAGACAGTCGGGATAGAGAGAGAAAGAGCAAAAGACAGTCAGGGTAGAGAGAGAAAGAGCAAAAGACAGTCAGGGGGAGAGAGAAAGAGCAAAAGACAGTCATAGGAAGAAAGAGCAAAAGACAGTCAGGGGGAGAGAGAAAGAGCAAAAGACAGTCAGGATAGAGAGAGAAAGAGCAAAAGACAGCCGGGCAGAGAGAGAAAGAGTCAAAAGACAAAGTCGGTAGAGAGAGAAAGAGCAAAAGACAGTCGGGGTAGAGAGAGAAAGAGCAAAAGACAGTCAGGGGGAGAGAGAAAGAGCAAAAGACAGTCATGGGAGAGAGAGAAAGAGCAAAAAGACAGTCAGGGGGGAGAGAGAAAGAGCAAAAGACAGTCATGGGAGAGAGAGAAAGAGCATAAGACAGTCAGGGGAGAAAAAAGAGCAAAAGACAGTCAGGAGAGAGAGAAAGAGCAAAAGACAGTCAGGGGGAGAAAAGAGCAAAAGACAGTCATGGAGAGAGAAAGAGCAAAAGACAGTCAGGGAGAGAGAGAGAAAGACAGTCAAAAGAAAGTCAGGGAGAGAGAGAAAGAGCAAAAGACAGTCGGGGTAGAGAGAAAAGAGCAAAAAGACAGTCGGGGTAGAGAGAGAAAGAGCAAAAGACAGTCGGGGGGAGAGAGAAAGAGCAAAAGACAGTCAGGGGGAGAGAGAAAGAGCAAAAGACAGTCAGGGGAGAGAGAAGAGCAAAAGACAGACAATCCGGGGTAGAGAGAGAAAGAGCAAAGACAGTCAGGATGGGAGAGAGAGAAAGAGCAAAAGACAGTCAGGGGAGAGAGAGAAAGAGCAAAAGACAGCCAGGGTAGAGAGAGAAAGAGCAAAAGACAGTCAGGGGGAGAGAGAAAGAGCAAAAGACAGTCGGGATAGAGAGAGAAACAGCAAAAGACAGTCGGGGTAGAGAGAGAAAGATCAAAAGACAGTCAGGGGAGAGAGAGAAAGATCAAAAGACAGTCGGGATAGAGAGAGAAAGAGCCAAAGACAGTCGGGATAGAGAGAGAAAGAGCAAAAGACAGTCAGGAGAGAGAGAAAGAGCCAAAGACAGTCAAAGATAGAGAGAAAGAACAAAAGACAGTCAGGGGGAGAGAGAAAGAGCAAAGACAGTCAGGGGAGAGAAAGAGAAAAGCAAAGACAGTCCAGGGGAGAAGAGAAAGAGCAAAAGACAGTCAGGGCAGAGAGAGAAAGAGCAAAGACAGTCGGGTAGAGAGAGAAAAGCAAAAGACAGTCATGGGAGAGAGAGAAAGAGCATAAGACAGTCAGGGGGAGAGAAAAAGACAAAAGACAGTCAGGGAGAGAGAGAAAGATTGCAAAAAGACAGTCAACAGAGAGAGAAAGAGCAAAAGACAGTCGGTTTAGAGAGAGAAAGAGCAAAAAGACAGTCGGGGTAGAGAGAGAAAGAGCAAAAGACAGTCAGGGGAGAGAGAGAAAGAGCAAAAGACAGTCGAGGTAGAGAGAGAAAGAGCAAAAGACAGTCAGGGAGGAGAGAGAAAGAGCAAAAGACAGTCAGGGCAGAGAGAGAAAGACAAAAGACAGTCAGGGAGAGAGAGAAAGAGCAAAAGACAGTCAGGGGGAGAGAGAAAGAGCAAAAGACAGTCGGGGGAGAGAAAGAGCAAAAGACAGTCAGGGGGAGAGAGAAAGAGCAAAAGACAGTCAGGGTAGAGAGAGAAAGAGCCAAAAGACAGTCATAGAGAGAGAAAGAGCAAAGACAATGGATAGAGAGAGAAAGAGCAAAAGACAGTCAGGGGCAGAGAGAAAAGAGCCAAAGACAGTCGGGATAGAGAGAGAAAGAGTAAAAGACAGTCAGGGGGAGAGAGAAAGAGCAAAAGACAGTCAGGGAGAGAGAGAAAGAGCATAAGACAGTCAGGGAGAGAGAGAAAGAGCAAAAGACAGCCGGGGTAGAGAGAGAAAGAGCAAAAGACAGTCAGGGGAGAGAGAGAAAGAGCAAAAGACAGTCGAGGTAGAGAGAGAAAGAGCAAAAAGACAGTCAGGGGAGAGAGAGAAAGAGCAAAAGACAGTCAGGGGGAGAGAGAAAAGAGCAAAAGACAGTCGGGGGAGAGAGAAAGAGCAAAAGACAGTCGGATCGAGAGAGAAAGAGCAAAAGACAGTCAGGGGGAGAGAGAAACAGCAAAAGAATCGGGTAGAGAGAGAAAGAGCAAAAGACAGTCAGGGAGAGAGAGAGAAAGAGAAAAAGACAGTCAGGGGGAGAGAGAAACAGCAAAAGACCGGTCGGGTAGAGAGAGAAAGAGCAAAAGACAGTCAGGGGGAGAGAGAGAAAGAGCAAAAGACAGTCAGGGGGAGGGAAAAAGAGCAAAGACGGTCGGGGTAGAGAGCGAAAGAGCAAAAGACAGTCGGTCTAGAGAGAGAAAGAGCAAAAGACAGTCGGGGGAGAGAAAGAAAGAGCAAAAGACAGTCATGGAGAGAGAGAAAGAGCAAAGACAGTCAGGGGAGAGAGAGAAAGAGCAAAAGACAGTCAGGGGAGAGAGAGAAAGTGCAAAAGACAGCCGGGTAGAGAGAGAAAGTGCAAAAGACAGTCGGTTTAGAGAGAGAAAGAGCAAAAGTCAGTCGGGTAGGAGAGGAGAAAGAGCAAAAAGACAGTCAGGGGAGAGAGAGAGAAAGAGCAAAAGACAGTCAGGGGAGAGAGAGAAAGAGCAAAAGACAGCCGGGGTAGAGAGAGAAAGAGCAAAAGACAGTCGGGGTAGAGAGAGAAAGAGCAAAGACAGTCGGGGGTAGAGAGAGAAAGAGCAAAAAGACAGTCGGGGTAGAGAGAGAAAGAGCAAAAGACAATGGGTAGAGAGAGAAAAGAGCAAAAGACAGTCAGGGGAGAGAGAGAAAGAGCAAAGACAGTCATGGGAGAGAGAGAAAGAGCATAAGACAGTCAGGGAGAGAGAGAAAGAGCAAAAGACAGTCACTGGAGAGAGAAAGAGCAAAGACAGTCAGGGAGAGAGAGAAAGAGCAAAAGACAGTCAGGGG
>NW_024606094.1:0-6657 GCF_018296145.1 Oncorhynchus tshawytscha | reverse complement strand
CACAAACAACACAGAGTTACACATGGAATAAACAAACATACAGTCAATAATACAATAGAAAAAGTCTATATATAGTGTGTGCAAATGAGGTAGGATAAGGGAGGTGAGGCAATAAATAGATTACAGTGGCGAAATAATTACAATATAGAAATTACACTGGAGTGATAGATGTGCAGAAGACGAGTGTGCAAGTAGAGATACTGAGGTGCAAAATAAAATAAAAAATAACAGTATGGGGATGAGGTAGTTGGATGGACTATTTACAGATGGGCTATGTACAGGTGCAGTGATCTGTGAGCTGCTCTGACAGATGGTGCTTAAAGCTAGTGAGGGACATATGAGTCTCCAGCTTCAGTGTTTTTGCAGTTCATTACAGTCATTGGCAGCAGAGAACTGGAAGGAAAGGCGGCCGAAGGAGGAATTGGCTTTGGGGGTGACCAGTAAAATATACCTGCTGGAGTGCATGCTACGGGTGGGTGCTGCTATGGTGACCAGTGAGCTGAGGTAAGGCGGGGGTTTTCCTAGAAAATACTTACAGATGACCTGGAGCCAGTTGATTGGCGACGAATATGAAGCGAGAGCATACAGGTCGCAGTGGTGGGTAGTATATGGGGCTTTGGTGACAAAACGTATGGCACTGTGATAGACTGCATCCAATTTGCTGAGTAGAGTGTTTGGAGGCTATTTTGTAAATGACAACGCCGAAGTCGAGGATCGGTAGGATAGTCAGTTTTACGAGGATATGTTTGGCAGCATGAGTGAAGGATGCTTTGTTGTGAAATAGGAAGCCGATTCTAGATTTAATTTTGGATTGGAGATGCTTAATGTGAGTCTGGAAGGAGAGTTAACAGTCTAACCAGACACCTAGGTATTTGTAGTTGTCCACATATTGTAAGTCAGAACCGTCCAGAGTAGTGATGCTAGTCGGGCGGGCAGGTGTGGGCAGCGATCGGTTGAAGAGCATGCATTTAGTTTTACTTGCATCTAAGAGCAGTTGGAGGCCACGGAAGGAGAGTTGTGTGGCTTTGAAGCTCGTCTGGAGGTTAATTAACACAGTGTCCAAAGAAGGGCCAGAAGTATACAGAATGGTGTCGTCTGTGTAGAGGTGGATCAGAGAAGCACCAGCAGCAAGAGTGACATCATTGATGTGTACAGAGAAAAGAGTCGGCCCGAGGTTTGAACCCTGTGGCACCTCCATAGAGACTGCCAGAGGTCCAGACAACAGGCCCTCCGATTTGACACACTGAATTCTGTCTGAGAAGTAGTTGGTGATCCAGGCGAGGCATTCATTTGAGAATCCAAGGCTGTTGAGTCTGCCAATAAGAATGTGGTGATTGACAGAGTCGAAAGCCTTCGCCAGGCCGATAAATACAGCTGCACAGTATTGTCTCTTATCGATGGCAGTAATGATATCGTTTAGGACCTTGAGCGTGGCTGAGGTGCACCCATGACCAGCTCGAATCCAGATTGCAGAGCAGAGAAGGTACGGTGGGATTCGAAATGGTTGGTGATCTGTTTGTTAACTTGACTTTCGAAGACCTTAGAAAGGCAGGGTCGGATAGATATAGGTATGTAGCAGTTTGGGTCTAGAGTGTCTCACCAATTGAAGAGGGGGATGACCGTGGCAGCTTTCCAATCTTTGGGGATCTCAGATGATACGAAAGAGAGGTTGAACAGGCTAATAATAGGGGTTGCAACAATTTCGGCGGATACTTTTAGAAAGAGTGTCCAGATTTTCTAGCCCGGCTAATTTGTAGGGTCCAGATTTTGCAGCTCTTTCAGAACATCAGCTGTCTGGATTTGGGTGAAGGAGAAATTGGGGAGGTTTGGGAAAGTTGCTGTGGGGGGGTGGGGGGGGTGCAGGGCTGTTGACCGGGGTAGGGGTAGCCAGGTGGAAAGCATGGCCAGCCGTAGAAAAATGCTTATTGAAATTCTCAATTATCGCGGATTTATCGGTGGTGACAGTGTTTCCTATCTTCAGTGCAGTGGGCAGCTGGGAGGAGGTGCTCTTATTCTCCATGGACTTTACAGTGTCCCAGAACTTTTTGGAGTTTGTGCTACAGGATGCAAATTTCTGCTTGAAAAAGCTAGCCTTTGCGTTCCTAACTACCTGTGTATATTGGATCCTAACTTCCCTGAAAAGTTGCATATCGCGGGGGCTATTCGATGCTAATGCAGTACGCCACAGGATATTTTTGTGCTGGTTAAGGGCAGTCAGGTCTGGAGTGAAGCAAGGGCTATATCTGTTCCTGGTATAACATTTTTTTGAATGGGGCATGCTTATATAAGATGGTGAGGAATGCACTTTTAAAGAATAACCAGGCATTCTCTACTGGCGGAATGAGGTCAATATCCTTCCAGGATATCCGGGCCAGGTCGATTAGAAAGGCCAGCTCAATGAAGTGTTTTAGGGAGCGTTTGACAGTGATGAGGGATGGTCGTTTGACCACAGACCCATTACGGACGCAGGCAATGAGGTGGTGATCGCTGAGATCCTGGTTGAAGACAGCAGAGGTGTATTTGGAGGGCAGGTTGGTTAGGATGATATCTATGAGGGTGCCCAGGTTTATGGCTTTGGTGTTGTGCCTGGTAGGTTCATTGACAATTTGTGTGAGGTTGAGGGCATCAAGCTTAGATTGTGGAATGGCCGGGGTGTTAGGTGACCTAAACTGGGACATGCTTAACAGCATGAGCTCTGAAGATAGATGGGGGCAATCAATTCACATATGGTGTCCAGGTCACAGCTGGGGGCAGATGGTGGTCTATAGCAAGCGGCAACAGTGAGAGACTTGTTTCTGGAAAGGTGGATTTTTAAAAGTAGAAGCTCAAATTGTTTGAGCACAGACCTGGATAGTAGGACAGAACTCTGCAGGCTATCTCTGCAGTAGATTGCAACTCCACCCCCTTTGGCAGTTCTATCTTGTCGGAAAATATTATAGTTAGGGATGGAAATTTCAGGGTGTTTGGTGGTATTCCTAAGCCAGGATTCAGACATGGCTTGGACATCCAGGTTGACAGTGTGCTAAGGCAGTGCTAAGGCAAACAAACTTAGGGAGGAGGCTTCTAATGTTAACATGCATGAAACCAAGAAGTCAACAAATAAGAGCGCCTGGGGAATGGGAGTGGAGCTAGGCACTGCAGGGCGTGGATCAACCTCTACATCACCAGAGGAACAGAGGAGGAGTAGGATAAGGGTACGGCTAAAGGCTAGAAGAACTGGTCGTTTTGTACGTTCGGAACAGAGAGTAAAAGGAGCATGTTTCTGGGCACGGTAGAATAGATTTAAGGGATAATGTACAGACAAAGATAACGTAGGATGCGAATACAGCGGTAAACCTATGCATTGAGTGACGGTGAGAGAGATATTGCCTCTAGAAACATTATTTAAACCAGGTGAGGTCACCGCATGTGTGGGAGGTGGAACTAACTAACTAAAGGGTTAACTAAGGCGTGTTGAGCAGGGCTAGAGACTCTACAGTGAAATAAGGCAATAATTACTAACCAAAACAGCAATGGACAAGGCATATTGACATTAGGGAGAGGCATGCATAGCAGAGTGATCATAGGGGTCCAGTGACTGGCTCGGCGGGCCGGAGACATGGCGATTCAGGCAGCTAGCGGGCCAGGGCTAGCAGAAGTACCTTAGAGGTAC
Source organism: Oncorhynchus tshawytscha (assembly GCF_018296145.1). Taxonomy (NCBI): domain Eukaryota; kingdom Metazoa; phylum Chordata; class Actinopteri; order Salmoniformes; family Salmonidae; genus Oncorhynchus; species Oncorhynchus tshawytscha. The sequence goes on along the minus strand of NW_024606094.1, from coordinate 3,005 downwards.
GTCGTGACGGAAGAAGTCTGTTGTAGCCCCCTCATGCTGTTACGTCTACAGACCAGTCGTCATGGATCAGCAGGGCTCCGTGTGGTAAAAGGGTCCAGGTCAATTAGCAAAATAGGTATAGAGGCCAAAGGATTTGTCCGATGGGCCTCTTAAGCTAACAGTCCGATATGCTCTAGACAGCTAGCGGGCCGCGATGGGCATTCAGGGGACGTCGTGACGGAGGAGCCAGTTGAAAAACCGTCGGTAGTCCAGTCGTGATGGGTCGGCGGGGGTCCAGACCAATTGACAAAATAGGTATTGTAGCCCAAGGAGCGGCTGATGGACCTCTTCGGCTAGCCGGGAGATGGGCCTAGCAAAGGCTAGCTCCAGGCTAATTGGTTCTTACTTCGGGACAGAGCCGTCAGCCAGGAGTGGCCACTCGGATAGCAGCTAGCTAGCTGCGATGATCCAGAGGAAAAAGTTCAGAGCTTGCGGTAGGAATCCGGATATATGGAGAAAAATAAGTCCGATTTGCTCTGGTTTGAGTCGCGCTGTGCAGACTGGCGAGAGTTGTCCGGGCTAAAGATAGCTGATGACCGCTAGCATTGGCTAGCTGACTACTAGCTAGTAGCTAGTTAGCTGGCTAGCTTCTTCTGGGGTTTCCGGTTCAAAAGTAAAGAAAATATCAGATCCATACCACATAGGGTGAGGCGGATTGCAGGAGAGTATGTTGAAGTTGAGGTTAAGAAAAATAAAAATAAATATATGAGAAGAAAAAATATATAAAAAGATATATACAGACAAGACGAGGACAAAATACATCTGACTGCTACGCCATCTTGGATACTATGTGATGCCATAGATGTGGTATTACAGCATATTTTCAACACTGTGTTGCTCTTTATTATGTTGAAGAAACAAGTTTCACCCTTACCTACATCAGGGCATGTATCAGATGGTACTTAGGTAGGAACCTGTATCAGATGGTACCTAGATAAGAACCTGTATCAGATGATACCTAGATAAGAACCTGTATCAGATGATACCTAGATAAGAACCTGTATCAGATGATACCTAGATAAGAACCTGTATCAGATGATACCTAGATAAGAACCTGTATCAGATGATACCTAGATAAGAACCTGTATCAGATGATACCTAGATAAGAACCTGTATCAGATGATACCTAGATAAGAACCTGTATCAGATGATACCTAGATAAGAACCTGTATCAGATGATACCTAGATAAAAACCTGTATCAGATGATACCTAGATAAGAACCTGTATCAGATCAAATCAAACTTTATTTGTCACATGCACTGAATACAACAAGTGTAGACTTTACTGTGAAATGCTCACTTACAAGCCCTTAACCAACAGTGCAGTTCAAGAAGAGATAAGAAAATATTTACCAAGTAGACTGAAATAAAAAGTAATAATAAAAGTAACACAATAAGAATAACAATAATGAGGCTATCTACAGGGGGCACTGGTACCGAGTCAGTGTTCGGGGGTACAGGTAAGTTGAGGTAATTTGTACATGTAAGTGGGGGTGAAGTGACTATGCATAGATGATACCTAGATCGGGGCCCGTATCAGATGATACCTACATCAGGGCCTGTATCAGATGATACCTAGATAAGAACCTTTTTTAGATGATACCTAGATAATGCCCATTATCAGATGATACCTACATAAGGACCTGTATCAGATGATACCTACATCAGGGCCTGTATCAGACGATACCTACATAAGGACCTGTATCAGACGATACCTACATCAGGGCCTGTATCAGATGATGCCTACATCAGGGCCTGTATCAGACGATACCTACATAAGGACCTGTATCAGACGATACCTACATCAGGGCCTGTATCAGATGATGCCTACATCAGGGTCTGTATCAGATGATGCCTACATCAGGGCCTGTTTCAGATGATACCTACATCAGGGCCTGTATCAGATGATGCCTACATCAGGGCCTGTATCAGATGATACCTACATCAGGGCCTGTATCAGACGATACCTACATCAGGGCCTGTATCAGATGATGCCTACATCAGGGCCTGTATCAGATGATACCTACATCAGGGCCTGTATCAGATGATGCCTACATCAGGGCCTGTATCAGATGATGCCTACATCAGGGCCTGTATCAGATGATACCTACATACGGACCTGTATCAGATTATACCTAGATCAGGGCCAGCATCAGATGATACCTACATCAGGGCCTGTATCAGATGATACCTAGATCAGGGCCTGTATCAGATGATACCTACATCAGGGCCTGTATCAGATGATACCTAGATCAGGGCCAGTATCAGATGCACATTGCAGAAACTAGACAACTGCATGTTCTCTAAGTACGCAGAGATGGAATTATGTCAGCACTGACAACTGTTGTTCTGATTAAAAAACAATAAAACTGGCCTTTAGACTAGTTGTGTATCTGGAGCATCAGCATTTGTGGTTCGATTACAGGCTCAAAATGGCGAGAAACAAAGACCTTTCTTCTATTCTTGTTCTGAGAAATGAAGGCTATTCCATGTGAGAAATTTCCAAGAAACTGAAGATCTCATACAACGCTGTGTACTACTCCCTTCACAGAACAACACAAACTGGCTCTAACCAGAATAGACATGTATAGTGTTGAGTCATCCGCATACATAGACACAGTGGCCTTACTCAAAGCCAGTGGCATGTTGTAAGTAAAGATTGAAAAAAGCAAGGGGCTTAAACAGCTACCCTGGGAAATTCCTGTTTTTAACTGGAATATATTTGATAGGCTTCCATTAAAGAACACCCTCTGTGTTATGGTAGACAAGTAACTCTTTATCCACATTATAGAAGGGGGTGTAAAGCCTTAACATCAGTTTTTCCAGCAGCATACTATGATCAATAATGTTTAACGCTGCACTGAACTCTAACAAGACAGCCCGCACAATCATTTTATTATAAATGTCTCTCAGCCAATCATCAGTTATTTATGTAAGTGCTGTGCTTGTTGAGTGTTCTCTATATG
>NW_024606093.1:0-6657 GCF_018296145.1 Oncorhynchus tshawytscha | reverse complement strand
ACATGCTAAATAAGCTTTTAATTTGACATGTCAAATAACACAATTCTATTATAGAATCTTGTGTATGCTGAATTTACACATGAAAGCCAAGCGCCACCACTATCAAAGTTGTACAAAAGAAGTTTGCAAACAAGCAAACACCGGCCACGAACGATGTGTTTAACAATACCGTGTTGGTGAAAACAGACCAAATTATTAGGGTAGGCACCCTAATTATATGGGCTAATAATAGCTTACTACACAAACATACACTTATTATTACTTTCTTAGCTACAGTATACATAACTCCCTTGCATATTACATCATTTATGCAGCAGCATACAAAACATTTTTGGATTCACCTTGTGAAGGTGGTCCTTTGTGGGCAAATTTCGTCATCAAACTTTATCATCAAAGTCTGGCATTCTCTGGAATTATGGTGTGAACTCTGGAAAGAAAGCGCACAGCCACTCCTTTGAATAGCAGGCTAACGTTAGTTTTTGCTTTGCAATGCTTGCAGTTAGCCACTGATTCCTTCCAAACGACTCATTGTTGAATTTGCGATTTCTAACTTGTTGTGTAATTTATGCCCAATGGCCAATGAGCACCGATACGTTTTTATCTATAATTTCTCTTCATTATTTCTCTTCATATGACACGGATTAAAAGAATTTGCCAGTAGATTGTCGACTTGATTCATGATGATGATTGCTAGCTAAGACTTTGAAAGTAAGATTTTGACATCAGTCCAATCAAAGCTACTATACATATAACGTGATTTGACGTCATTTTATCTGTGGCAAGGACCTTGAGCCTTCTTGGAAGGGCACTTGTAATATAACTCTATGGCAGGACCCAAAGGGCTGAGATTTTGAATGTCTACCCTTACTATGGACTTAAACCTGGCAATGACGTGGTGTCCCCATGAGTGACAGAACACAATCACGACGCAATGCTCCTATTTTATGCTGGCTCACCCCGCCACCACAGAAAGCACAAAGCTAGGCTGAAACAACTGCATTTTGGAGCTGCCTTACTCAAGAAAACAAAAAAGAGACCATGTGTATATGTGGCTTTATTAACTCAATGATATATATATATATATATATATATATATATATATATTTTTTTTACATGTTTTGCAAATTGATATGTGACACGTATTAATACCAAAATAACATGCAACACCGTCAAGCCCCTCCCAATTAAAAAAATATATAACTATATATATTTATTTTTCTTGTTGCTAAAAATGTGGACCATGGTAGTTTGTTGGTGATGTGGACACCAAGGAACTTAACTCTCAACCCACTCCACTACAGCCCTGTCGATGTGAATGGGAGAGGGATCAGCCCTCCTTTTCCTGTAGTCCACGATGAGCTCGATTGTCTTGCTCATGTTGACGGAGAGGTTGTTGTCCTGGCGCTACACTGCCAGGTCTTTGACCTCCTCACTATAGTCTGTCTCATTGTTGTCGGTGATCAGGCCTACCACTGTTGTGTCATCAGCAAACTTAATGATGGTGTTGGAGTCGTGCTTGGTCACGCAGGCATGGGTGAACAAGGAGTACAGGAGGAGACTAAGCACGCACCCCTGAGGGGCCCCAGATATGTTGTTGCCTACCCTTACCACGTGGGGCGACCCCGTCAGGAAGTCCAGGATCCAGTTGCGGAGGGAGGTGTTTAGTCCCAGTTTCCTTAGCTTAGTGATGAGATCTGTGGGCAATATGGTGTTGAACGCTGAGCTGTAGTCAATAAACAGCATTCTCAGATAGGTGTTCCCTTTGTAGTCCATAATAGTTTGCAAGCCCTGCCACATCCGATGAGCATCAGAGCCGGTGTAGTAGGATTCAATCTTAGGCCTGTATTGACGTTTTTATTGTTTAATGGTTTATCAAAGGTCATTGCTTTAGTATCCTATGGTACCACTGGTGCCAATTACATCTATAGTGCCACCAACTGTTCTAGTGCAGCCATCTAAGGTTGCAGTGACTTTATATTCCCACAGATTCTAAGGACATACATAAACTTGACATGCAAAATTTAATGTCAAGTTGATGTGCAGGGGTACGAGGTCATTGAGGTAGATGCTATATGTACATATACAGTGCCTTCACAATGCTTGACATTTTGTTGTCTTCCAGCCTGAATTGAAACTAAATTAAATGGAGATGTTTTGTCATTGGTCTACACACAATACCACATAATGTCAAAATGTTTACATATTAACACAACATTAAAAGCTGAAATGTCTTGAGTCAATAAGTATTCAACCCCTTTGTTATGGCAAGCTTAAATAAGTTCAGGAGTAAAGATTTGCTTAACAGGTCTCATAATAAGTTGCATGGACTCACTCTGTGTGCAATAATAGTGTTTAACATGATTTTCTTAAGACTACCTCATCTCTGTACCACACACATGCAATTAAAGGTCCCTCAGTCGAGCAGTGAATTTCAAGCACAGATTCAACCACAAAGACCAGGGGCCTCATTTATAAAAATGTTCTTAAATTTATACTTGAAATTAGTCAGTCGTAAGTCATAAGTCAAAATTGATCGTAAGTCCATTTTATAAATGAGGCCTCAGAGTACCATATACAGTTGAAGTCGGAAGTTTAAATACACCTTAGCCAAATACATTTAAACTCAGTTTTTCACAATCCTTGTAAACATTTCCTGTCTTAGATCAGTTAGGATCACCACTTTTATTTTAAGAATGTGACATTTCAGAATAATAGTAGAGAGAATGATTCAGTTCAGCTTTAATTTCCTTCATCACATTCCCAGTGGGTCAGAAGTTTACATACACTCAATTAGTATTTGGTAGCATTGCCTTTAAATTGTTTAACTTGGGTCAAACGTTTGAGTAGCCTTCCACAAGCTTCCCACAATAGGTTGGGTGCATTTTGGCCCATTCCTCCTGACAGAGCAGGTGTAACTGAGTCAGGTTTGTAGGCCTCCTTGCTCGCAGACGCTTTATCAGTTCTGTCCACAAATTTTCTATGGGATTGAGGTCAAGGCTTTGTGATGGCCACTCCAATACCTTGACTTTGTTGTCCATAAGCCATTTTGCCACAACTTTGAAGTATGATTGGGGTCATTGTCCATTTGGAAGACCCATTTGCGACCAAGCTTTAACTTCCTGACTGATGTCTTGAGATGGTGCTTCAATATATCCACATAATTTTCCTTCCTCATGATGCGTCTTTTTTTGTGAAGTGCACCAGTCCGTCCTGCAGCAAAGCACCCCACAACATGATGCTGCCACCCCTGTGCTTCACGGTTGGGATGGTGTTCTTCAGCTTGCAAGCCTTCCCTTTTCCTCCAAACATAACGATGGTCATTATGGCCAAACAGTTCTATTTTTGTTTCATCAGATCAGAGGACATTTCTCCAAAAAGTACAATCTTTGTCTCCATGTGCAGTTGCAAACCCTAGTCTGGCTTTTCTATTGCAGTTTTGGAGCAGTGGCTTCTTCCTTGCTGAGCGGCCTTTCAGGTTATGTCGATATAGGACTTGTTTTACTGTGGATATAGATATTTTTGTGCCTGTTTCCTCCAGCATCTTTCACAAGGTCCATGACTGTGGTTCTGGGATTGATTTGCACTTTTCGAACCAAACTACGTTCATCTCTAGGAGACGCATCTACTTCCTGAGCGGTATGACGGCTGCGTGGTCCCATGGTGTTTATGAATGCGTACAACTGTTTGCACAGATGAACGTGGTACCTTCAGGCTTTTGGAAATTGCTCCCAAGGATGAACCAGACTTCTGGAGGTCTACAATTTTTTTTTCTGGGGTCTTGGCTGATTTCTTTTGATTTTCCCATGATGTCAAGCAAAGAGGCACTGCATTTGAAGGTATGCCTTGAAATACATCCACAGGTACACCTCCAATTGACTCAAATTATGTCATTTAGCCTATCAGAAGCTTCTAAAGCCATGACATAATTTTCTGGAATTTTGCAAGCTGTTTAAAGGCACAGTCAACATAGTGTATGTAAACTTCTGACCCACTGGAATTGTGATACAGTGAATTATAAATGAAATAATCTGTCTATAAACAATTGTTGGAAAAATTACTTGTGTCATGCACAAAGTAGATGTCCTAACCGACTTGCCAAAACTAGTTTGTTAACAAGAAACTTGTGGAGTGGATGAAAAATGTATTTTAATGACTCCAACCTAAGTGTATGTAAACTTCCGACTTCAACTGTACCAATATTCCAAAACGTGTATCCAGTTTACAACAAGGCACTAAAGTAATACTGCAAAAACAGTGTTGTAATACTGTAATACAAAATACAAAGGGGCAAATCAAATACAACACATTATTGAGAACCACTCTCCATATTTTAAAGCATACTGGTGGCTGCATTATGTTATGGGTATGTTTGAAATTGTTAAGGACTGGGGAGTTTTTCAGGATAAAAAAGAAATGGAATGGAGCTAAGCACAGGCAAAATTCTAGAGGAAAAGCTGGTTCAGTCTACAGTCCACCAGATACTGGAGATTAATTAAACATTCAACCTTCGGACAATAAGCTAAAACACAAAGCCAAATCTACAACCAATTTGACAGAGTTTGAAAATTGTAAAAAATAATAATGGGTAAATATTGTACAATCCAGGTATGCAAAGCTCTTAGAGACTTACCCAGAAAAACTCACTGTGAATACTTATGTGAATTAGATATTTCTGTATTTCATTTTCAATTAGTTTGTAAACATTTCTAAAAACATGTTTTCACGTTGTCATTATGGGATATTGTGTGTAGATGGGTGAAAACAAAAGTTTAATTAATTTTAAATTCAGGCTGTAAAATGTGTGGAATAAGTCAAGGGGGTATGATTACTTTCTGAAGGCACTGTAGGTAGGGATAAAGTGACTAAGCAACCGATAATAAACAGTAGCAGCAGCGTGATGAGTCAAAAGAGTTACTGACCTGTTGCACCCTCTAGTCTACAACCACTGTGATTATTATTTGACCCTGCTGGTCATCTATGAATGTTTGAACATCTTGAAGAACAATCTGGCCTTAAATGGCCATGTACTCTTAAAATCTCCACCCGGCACAGCCAGGAAAGGACTGGTCACTCCTCAGAGCCTGATTCCTCTCTAGGTTTCATCCTAGGTTCCCCGCCTTTATAGGGAGTTTTCTAGCCACTGTACTTCTACATCTGTATTACTTGCTTTTTGAGGTTTTAGGCTGGGTTTCTGTATAGCACTTTGGGACATCTGCTGATGTAAAAAGGGCTTTATAAATACATGTGATTAATTAGTGTAAAAGGGTCAATGCAGATAGTCCAGGTAGCTATTGGTTAACCATTTAACTAACTATTTAGCAGTGTTATGGCTTGGGGGGTGGAAGCTGTTCAGGGTCCTGTTGGTTCCAGACTTGGTGCATCGGTACCGTATGCAATGCGGTAGCAGAAGGAACAGTCTATGACTGAGGTGGATGGAGTTGTTTACCATTTTTAGGGCCTTCCTCTGACACCACCTTGTATAGAGGTCCTCGATGGCAGGGAGCTTGGCCCCAGTGATGTACTAGGCTGCCCGCATTACCCTCTGTAGCTCCTTGTGGTTGGATGCCAAGCAGTTGCCATGCTAAGTGGTGATGCAGCCAGTCAAGATGCTCTCAATGGCGCAGCTGTATAACTTTTTAAAGATCTGTCTAGCCTACTTCACGACTGTGTTGGTGTGTGTGGACCATGATAATGCCTTATTGATGTGGACACCAAGGCATGATGCTCTCAACCCACTCCACTACAGCCCCGTCAATATGGCCCTCCATTTTCTTTAGTCCACGGTCAGCTCCTATGTCTTGCTGATGTTGAAGGATAGGTTGTTGTCCTGGCACCACACTGCCAGGTCACTGAGCTACTCTCTATAGGCTGTCTCATCATCGTCGGTGATCAGGCCAACCACTGTTGTGTCGTCAGCTAACTTAATGATGGTGTTGGATTTGTGCGCAGCCACACCGTCGTGGGTGAACAGGGAGTATAGGAAGGGACTAAGCACACAGTGTGGTGGAGGGTCAGTGTGGTGGATGTGTTGTTGCCTACCCTCACTACCTGGGGGCGGACCGTCAGGAAATCAAGGACCCAGTTGCAGAGGGAGGTGTTCAGTCCCAGGGCCCGATGAGGATGAGCATGGAGGGCACTATGGTGTTGAACGCTGAACTATAGTCAATGAACAGCATTCTCATGTAGGTGTTTCTCTTGTCCAGGTGGGAGAGGGCAGTGTTGAGTGCAATAAAGATGGTGTCATCTGTGGATCTATTGGGCAGTATGCAAATCGGAGTGGGTCTAGGGTGTCTGGGTTGATGGTGTTGATGTGAGACATGATCAGCCTTTCAAAGCGTTTCATGGCTACATGTGTGTGTGCTAAGAGGCGATAGTCATTTAGACAGGTTACCTTGGTGTTCTTGGGCACAGGGACTATGGTGGTCTGCTTGAAACATGTAGGTATTACAGACTGGGTCAGGTAGAGGTTGAAAATGTTGGTGAACACATGCCAGCTGGTCAGCGCATGCTCTGAGTACGCGTTCTGGTAATCCTTCTGGCCTTGCAGCCTTGTGAATGTTAACCTGTTTAAAGGTCTTACTGACATCGACGCTACGGAGAGCGAGATCTTCCGGGGAACAGCTGGTGCTCTCATGCAGGGCAGTTTGTGGCGGGGTT
>NW_024606092.1:0-6656 GCF_018296145.1 Oncorhynchus tshawytscha | reverse complement strand
ATATATATCTGGCACCAGCCTATTACAAGGTTACCTGTTCTAAAACTGACTGGAGCTCTATGTTAAGGTTGTCAGTTATTTATTTGAGTCGTCAGCGATATACCTCAATGAACAAGCCATCTACCTCAATGAACAAGCCATCTACCTCAATGAACAAGCCATATACCTCAATGAACAAGCCATATAACAAGCCATCTACAATGAACAAGCCATCTGTCTCCCTCAATGAACAAGCCTACCTCAATGAACAAGCCATCTCCCTCAATGAACAAGCCATCAACCTCAATGAACAAGCCATCAACCTCAATGAACAAGCCATCAACCTCAATGAACAAGCCATATACCTCAATGAACAAGCCATCTGTCTCAATGAACAAGCCATCTACCTCAATGAACAAGCCATCTACCTCAATGAACAAGCCATCTACTCAATGAACAAGCCATCTCAATGAACAAGCCTCAATGAACAAGCCATCTGCCTCAAGCCAATTTCCTCAATGAACAAGCTATCTACCTCAATGAACAAGCCATCTACCTCAATGAACAAGCCATCTAGCCATCAATGAACAATCCATATACCTCAAATGAACAAGCCATCTGCCTCAATGAACAAGCCATCTATCTCAATGAACAAGCCATCTACCTCAATGAACAAGCCATCTACCTCAATGAACAAGCCATCTGTCTCAATGAACAAGCCATCTGCCTCAATGAACAAGCCACCTGCCTCAATGAACAAGCCATCTCCCTCAATGAACAAGCCTACCTCAATGAACAAGCCATCAACCTCAATGAACAAGCCATATACCTCAATGAACAAGCCATCTGTCTCAATGAACAAGCCTACCTCAATGAACAAGCCATCTACCTCAATGAACAAGCCATCAACCTCAATGAACAAGCCATCAACCTCAATGAACAAGCCATCAACCTCAATGAACAAGCCATATACCTCAATGAACAAGCCATCTGTCTCAATGAACAAGCTATCTACTCAATGAACATCTACCTCAATGAACAAGCCATCTATCTCAATGAACAAGCCATCTACCTCAATGAACAAGCCATCTGCCTCAATGAACAAGCCATCTGCCTCAATGAATTCTATCTCAATGAACAAGCCATCTACCTCAATGAACAAGCCATCTACCTCAATGAACAAGCCATCTACCTCAATGAACAATCCATATACCTCAATGAACAAGCCATCTGCCTCAATGAACAAGCCATCTGCCTCAATGAACAAGCCATCTACCTCAATGAACAAGCCATATACCTCAATGAACAAGCCATCTGTCTCAATGAACAAGCCATCTGCCTCAATGAACAAGCCATATACCTCAATGAACAAATCAAATCAAATTTTATTTGTCACATACACATGGTTAGCAGATGTTAATGCGAGTGTAGCGAAATGCTTGTGCTTCTAGTTCCGACAATGCAGTAATAACCAACAAGTAATCTAACTAACAATTCCAAAACTACTGTCTTATACACAGTGTAAGGGGATAAAGAATATGTACATAAAGATATATGAATGAGTGATGGTACAGAGCAGCATAGGCAAGATACAGTAGATGGTATCGAGTACAGTATATACATATGAGATGAGTATGTAAACAAAGTGGCATAGTTAAAGTGGCTAGTGATACATGTATTACATAAGGATGCAGTAGATGATATAGATTACACAGATCCACAAAGAATTTGAAAACAAATCCAATTTTGAAAAACTCCAATATCTACTGGGTGAAATTCCACAGTGTGCCATCAAAGCAGCAAGATTTGTGACCTGTTGCCACGAGAAAGGGCAACCAGTGAAGAACAAACACCATTGTAAATACAACCCATATCTATGCTTATTTATTTTATCTTGTGTCCTTTACCATTTGTACATTGTCAAAACACATATATATATATATATATATATATATATATATATATATATATAATATGACATTTGTCATGTCTTTATTGTTTTGAAACTTCTGTATGTGTGATGTCTACTGTTAATTTTTATTGTTTATTTCACTTTATATATTATCTACCTCACTTGCTTTGGCAATGTTAACACATGCCAATAAAGCCCTTGAATTGAATTGAATTGAGTACAGTATATACGTATACATATGAGATCAATAATGTAGGGTATGTAAACATTATATTAGGTAGCATTGTTTAAAGTGGCTAGTGATATATTTTACATAATTTCCCATCAATTCCCATGATTAAAGTGGCTGGAGTTGAGTCAGTGTGTTGGCAGCAGCCACTCAATGTTAGTGGTGGCTGTTTAACAGTCTGATGGCCTTGAGATAGAAGCTGTTTTTCAGTCTCTCGGTCCCAGCTTTGATGCACCTGTACTGATCTCGCCTTCTGGATGATAGGCGGGGTGAACAGGCAGTGGCTCGGGTGGTTTGTTGTCCTTGATGATCTTTATGGCCTTCCTGTAACATCGGGTGGTGTAGGTGTCCTGGAGGGCAGGTAGTTTGCCCCCAGGTGATGCGTTGTGCAGACCTCACTACCCTCTGGAGAGCCTTACGGTTGAGGCGGTGCAGTTGCCGTACCAGGCGGTGATACAGCCCGCCAGGATGCTCTCGATTGTGCATCTGTAGAAGTTTGTGAGTGCTTTTGGTGACAAGCCGAATTTCTTCAGCCTCCTGAGGTTGAAGAGGCGCTGCTGCGCCTTCCTCACGATGCTGTCTGTGTGAGTGGACCAATTCAGTTTGTCTGATGTGTATGCCGAGGAACTTAAAACTTACTATCTGTCTCAATGAACAAGCCATCTGCCTCAATGAACAAGCCATCTACCTCAATGAACAAGCCATCTGCCTCAATGAACAAGCCATCTGCCTCAATGAACAAGCCATCTACCTCAATGAACAAGCCATCTACCTCAATGAACAAGCCATCTGCCTCAATGAACAAGCCATCTGCCTCAATGAACAAGCCATCTGCCTCAATGAACAAGCCATCTGCCTCAATGAACAAGCCATCTGCCTCAATGAACAAGCCATCTGCCTCAATGAACAAGCCATCTACCTCAATGAACAAGCCATCTGCCTCAATGAACAAGCCATCTACCTCAATGAACAAGCCATCTACCCTCAATGAACAAGCCATCTACCTCAATGAACAAGCCATCTGCCTCAATGAACAAGCCATCTACCTCAATGAACAAGCCATCTGCCTCAATGAACAAGCCATCTGCCCTCAATGAACAGAAGGTGGAAACCATCTGCCTCTAATGAACAAGCCATCTGCCTCAATGAACAAGCCATCTGCCTCAATGAACAAGCCATCTGCCTCAATGAACAAGCCATGTTAATGTTTGCTGTGTCTGCTGTGTTGTCAGACTGATTTTCTATTCCCTTTGCACTCGGCCCACTCAGCCATACCGATTATTTATTATTACGATGGGCAGGAAACTCAGGATTTTAATACTTTTTGTGGGGGGGTAAAAACGGACCCTTTCTTTATATGAAGTAACAGAGGGCAGGAAACCCGGTGATCACTGCGGCTACATGGGCAGGAAACCCGGTGATCATGGCTACATGGGCAGGAAACCCGGTGATCACACGGCTACATGGGCAGGAAACCAGGTGATCACACGGCTACATGGGCAGGAAACCAGGTGATCACACGGCTACATGGGCAGGAAACCAGGTGATCACATGGCTACATGGGCAGGAAACCAGGTGATCACACGGCTACATGGGCAGGAAACCAGGTGATCACACGGCTACATGGGCAGGAAACCAGGTGATCACACGGCTACATGGGCAGGAAACCCGGTGATCACACGGCTACATGGGCAGGAAACCCGGTGATCACACGGCTACATGGCAGGAAACCCAGTGATCACACGGCTACATGGACAGAAGAAACACCCAAACAGTCCAGGCTGAACAGATACTAATCACTAATCACTAATCACTTCAGATGCAGCGAGACAGAAGCATGCAGCCCACGTGAAGACTTCCCAGAATTCATGGCAAAAATACGCCTTATTTACACCCCTGACACCTACGCCAAGTAAGAGCCCTCCTACCAAATACAGGGCAGCATCGCATTGCTCTGCCGACCGCTGACATTCTCAAGGCTATCTTTAAGAAACTGGCCATCATTGAAAATATAACAGAGACGACCACCAAATCAAACGGAGTCTCTCTCTGCCAATAATGCAGCAGCTCCCACGACCACGTGGTCCTACTCTTTGTAAAAGTCCAATCAAAACGATCAAAGGCACAAGGTGAGACCCAGATGCAGACACAGGAGGCAGATGGTTGGAGTCTTGCAATGTTTATTCATCAATAGGAGTAGGAGGAGGCAAGAGAATGGTCGTGGACAGACAAACAGGACAAAAACCAGAGTCCAGGAGGTACAGAGTGGCAGACAGGCAGAATGGTCAGACAGGCTCGTGGTCAGGCAGGCAGAGTGGTCAGACAGGCTCGTGGTCAGGCAGGCAGAATGGTCAGACAGGCAGAATGGTCAGGCAGGAAGAATGGTCAGGCAGGCAGAATGGTCAGACAGGCAGAATGGTCAGACAGGCAGAATGGTCAGGCAGGCAGAGTGGTCAGGCAGGCTCATGGTCAGACAGGCAGAATGGTCAGGCAGGCAGAATGGTCAGGCAGGCAGGTCAGGCAGGCAGAATGGTCAGGCAGGCAGAATGGTCAGGTCAGGCAGGCAGAATGGTCAGACAGGCAGAATGGTCAGGCAGGCGCGTGGTCAGGCAGGCTCGTGGTCAGGCAGGCAGAATGGTCAGGTAGGCAGAATGGTCAGGCAGGCAGAATGGTCAGACAGGCTCGTGGTCAAGGCAAAATGACTCATCAAACGGTCCAAATTTCACTAACAAACCTTTTAGCCTGGAAACGATGTTATGTCCATAACTTCTCCCCCATAAAAAACACTTGTGTGTAAAAAAACAAAGATGTTGTTATTAAAAACGAGTCTTTATCCTTCCCTAAGTGGTTTGATAGAAATATTATATTTGCGATTTTTTCTCAGTGCTCCTGAATGACGCAGTGGTCTAAAACACTGCATTTCAATGCAAAAGGGTCACTGCAGTACCTGGTTCAAATCCCGGCTGCATCACATCTGGCCGTGATTGGGAGTCCCATAGGACGGCGTACAACCGGCCCAGCGTCGTCCAGGTTCGGCTGTCATTGTAAATAGGAGTTTGTTCTTATCTGACTTGCCAAGTTAAAAGAAACGTTTAAATTTGATATAGAAGGGAATATACTCTCTAATACAAAGTTCCTATAAACATATAACTTCCCAATAGATTATAAAGGATCGTAATTACGTATGCAAAGCAATACCTTCAGGCGTTACTCAATTAATGAAATCTCATTCGTGTTTTGGAGACCATTTTCAAGATAGATGAACACAGGTTGCCCCCTGCTGGAAGAAATGTAATAACGCATTCTTAAACAAGGGAACTTTTTCTTTTCGAAGAGCAAGATCTCCGGGAGATCAGGGAATCAGGGTCTTTCTTCTGGAACAAACATATTAATGAAATCGAATGAAATAATATCACATTACAATTACACAAGGACCTTAGGGACATACACTTATAATTCTAACAGCTTTTTTGTTAGTAGAGTAATTAACTGCCTTAAAATACAGTTCAATTTATTTTGTAGGGTAAGACATTTTGTTTTTTTGGTTTGTAAATTTACATTTGTTTATATGAAATTTGGCCAGAAGAATAATGAAATTAATTACATAAAAATGTTTCAGCTTATTTCTATCGTATGTAAAGAATCAAGCAGGACATCTCTCCACAATGGTGGTAAAATCTTCATAAATGTGTTCAATTACAAATCTCCTGATAAATACAATGCCCAAAGATGCAACACTGTTTCTGGGTGGTCATTACAAAAGGAGCAGTTTGAGTTGATGTTTTCCTTAAACTTCTTCATATAGTGGTTGGCAGGATAATATTTATGAATAATTTTAAAGGAAACTTCCTTAATTTTGTTAACAAGTAGGTATGTTTGTGGCAACATCCAAACTTTTTTCCAACAGATATTATCAATAAATCCATTCCAATAAGGCATGACATTTAGATACAACATCCTGCTGAAACAAGGATCGTATCGCTCTGTTGTTGAATGGACCAAAAGAGAAACAAATCTTTCCTACTGATGAGTCGACAGGGTCAACAGAAGGTCGGCTCTGAGGGTCAGGTCTTGACACATTCCTGAATAACAGCGAAGAATCAAAGTAAAGAGAGACAAAAATGAGAAAATCTCAAAGAATATACCTACAGTATGTGAATAAAAAATAAGCAATGCGAGAAAAAGCAGTGAATGAAAGTAAAAACAATAGTGCCTGATCCGCCGATCGAGGTACATAATTAATGTGACATTATACCTTTATTTAACTAGGCAAGTCAGTTAAGAACAAATTCTTATTTTCAATGACGGCCTAGGAACAGTGGGTTAACTGCCTGTTCAGGGGCAGAACGACAGATTTGTACCTTGTCAGCTCGGGGATTTGAACTTTCAACATTTCAGTTACTAGTCCAACGCTCTAACCACTAGGCTACCTGCCTCCTCTACACTCTAACCACTAGGCTACCCTGCCGCCCCTACACTCTAACCACTAGACTACCCTGCCGCCCCTACACTCTAACCACTAGGGCTACCCTGCCG
>NW_024606091.1:0-6652 GCF_018296145.1 Oncorhynchus tshawytscha | reverse complement strand
AAACCCATGTTGTCCCGTAGTGGATGAGTGAGAGAGGGAGAGAAACCCATGTTGTCCCAAAGTGGATGATGAGAGAGGAGAGAAACCCATATTTATTACCGTAGTGGATGGAAATTGAGAGGGAGAAGAAACCCATGTTGTCCGTGATGGATGAGTGAAGATCGAAGAAACCCCTGTTGTCCCAGAGTGGATGAGTGAGAGAGGAGAGATACCCATGTTGTTCCCGGGTGGATGAGTGAGAGGAGGGAGAGGCCCATGTTGTCCCAGGTGGATGAGTGAGAGGGAGAGAAACCCATGTTGTCCCAGGTAGATTAGGGAAAAACCCATGTTGTCCCAGTGGGTGAGAGAAACCATGTTGTCCCGGAGTGAGAGAGGAAGAGAAACCCATGTTGTCCCGTGGATGAGTGAGAGGAGTGTTGTCCGTAGTGGATGAGTGAGAGAGAAGAACCCATGTTGTCCCGTAGTGGATGAGTGAGAGAGAAAGAAACCTAAGTTGTCCCAGAGTGGATGAGTGAGAGAGGGAGAAGAAACCATGTTGTCCCAGAGTGGATGAGTGAGAAAGGGAGAGAAACCTATGTTGTCCCAAAGTGGATGAGTGAGAGAGGGGAAAGAAACCCATGTTGTCCCAGAGTGGATGAGTGAGAAAGGGAGAGAAACCATGTTGTCCCGTAGTGAGGAGGGAGAGAAACCCATGTTGTCCTGGGAGTGATGAGAGGGGGAGAGAAACCCATGTTGTCCCAGGTGGATGAGTGAGAGAGGGAAGAAACCCATGTTGTCCCAACGTGGGTGACTGAAAGGGAGAGAAACCCATGTTGTCCCAGAGTGAGAGAAGAGAAACCATGTTGTCCCAGAGTGGATGAGTGGAGAGGAGAGAACCCATGTTGTCCCGGAGTGGATGAGTGAGAGGGGAGAGAAACCCATGTTGTCCCAGAGTGGATGAGTGAGAGGGAGGAACCCATGTTGTCCCAGAGTGGAGAGAGGGAGAGAAACCCATGTTGTCCCGGAGTGGATGAGTGAGGGAGGGAGAGAAACCCATGTTGGGTCCCAGAGTGAGAGAGGAGAGAGAAACCCATGTTGTCCCAGAGTGGATGAGTGAGAAGGAGAGAAACCCATGTTGTCCCGGGAGTGAGAGAGGGAGAGAAACCCATGTTGTCCCAGAGTGGATGAGTGAGAGAGGAGAGAAACCCATGTTGTCCCAGAGTGGATGAGTGAGAGAGGAGAGAAACCCATGTTTTTTCCGGAGTGGAGAGGAGAAGAGAAACCCATGTTGTCCCGTAGTGGATGAGTGGAGGGAAAGAAATGTTGTCCCCAGTGGATGAGTGAAGAGGGAGAGAAACCATGTTGTCCCGTGTGGATGACTGAGGAGAGGGAGATAACCCATGTTGTCCCCACCCATGTTGTCCCAATTGAGAAGGGAAAACCCATATTGTCCGTAGTGGATGAGTGAGAGGGGAAAACCCATGTTGTCCCGTAGTGGTAGAGAGAGGGGAGAGAAACCCATGTTGTCCCAGAGTGGATGAGTGAGAAAGGGAGAGAAACCCATGTTGTCCCGGGTGGATGTTGTCCCAAGTAGTGGAGAGTGAGAGGAGAAAACCCATGTTGTCCCAGAGTGGATGAGTGAGAGAGGGAGAGAAACCCATGTTGTCCCAGAGTGGAGAGGGAGAAAACCCATGTTGTCCCGTAGTGGATGAGTGAGGAGAGAAACCCATGTTGTCCCAGAGTGGATGAGTGAGAGAGGAGAAGGGGAGAAACCCATGTTGTCCCAGAGTGGATTGAGAGAGGGAAAAACATGTTGTCCCGGGTGGATGAGTGAGAGAGGAGAGAAACCCATGTTGTCCCAGAGTGGATGAAGTGAGAGAGGGAGAGAAACCATGTTGTCCCGGGAGGGATAGATTAGGGAGGAGAAAACCATGTTGTCCCAGTGTGAGTGAGGGAGAGAAACCCATGTTGTCCCGGAGTGAGAGAGGAAGAGAAACCCATGTTGTCCCGGTGGGTGAGTGAGAGAGGGAGAGAAACCCATGTTGTCCCGTAGTGGATGAGTGGATGTTGTCCCGTAGTGGATGAGTGGGAGAGAAAACCCATGTTGTCCCAGAGTGGATGAGTGGAGAAAGGGAGAGAAACCCATGTTGTCCCAAAGTGGATGAGTGAGAGAGGAGAGAAACCCATGTTGTCCCAGAGTGGATGAGTGAGAAAGGGAGAGAAACCCATGTTGTCCTGTAGTGAGAGAGGGAGAGAAACCCATGTTGTCCCAGAGTGGATGAGTGAGAGAGGGAGAGAAACCCATGTTGTCCCAGAGTGAGAGGGAGAGAAACCCCTGTTGTCCCAGGAGTGATGAGTGAGGAGGGAGAGAAACCCATGTTGTCCCAGAGTGGATGAGTGAGAGAGGAGAGAAACCCATGTTGTCCCAGCGTGGGTGACTGAGAAAGGGAGAGAAACCCATGTTGTCCCAGAGTGAGAGAGGGAGAGAAACCCATGTTGTCCCAGAGTGGATGAGTGAGAGAGGGAGAGAAACCCATGTTGTCCCGTAGTGGATGAGTGAGAGAGGGAGAGAAACCCCTGTTGTCCCAGAGTGGATGAGTGAGAGAGGGAGAGATACTTATGTTGTTCCCAGAGGGTGGATGAGTGAGAGAGGGGAGAGAAACCCATGTTGTCCCAGAGTGGATGAGTGAGAGAGGGGAGAGAAACCATGTTGTCCCAGAGTGGATTAGGGAGGAGAGAAACCCATGTTGTCCCAGTGTGAGTGAGGAGAGAGAAACCCATGTTGTCCCGGAGTGAGAGAGGAAGAGAAACCCATGTTGTCCCGGGAGTGGGTGAGTGAGAGAGGGAGAGAAACCCATGTTGTCCCGTAGTGGATGAGTGAGAGAGGGAGAGAAACCCATGTTTTCCCGTAGTGGATGAGTGAGAGAGAAAAACCCAAGTTGTCCCAGAGTGGATGAGTGAGAGAGGGGAGAAACCCATGTTGTCCCAGAGTGGATGAGTGAGAGAGGGAGAGAAACACATGTTGTCCCATGTGTGAGAGAGGGAGAGAAACCCATGTTGTCCCGGGAGTGGATGAGTGAGAGAGGGAGAGAAACCCATGTTGTCCCAGAGTGGATGAGTGAGAGAGGAGAGAAACCCATGTTGTCCCAAAGTGGATGAGTGAGAGAGGAGAGAAACCTATGTGGTCCAGAGTGGATGAGTGAGAAGGGAGAGAAACCCATGTTGTCCCAGAGTGAGAGAGGGAGAGAAACCCATGTTGTCCCAGAGTGGATGAGTGAGAGAGGAGAGAAACCCATGTTGTCCCGGGAGTGAGAGAGGAGAGAGGGAGAGAAACCCATGTTGTCCTGTAGTGGATGAGTGAGAGAGGGAGAGAAACCCATGTTGTCCCAGAGTGGATGAGTGAGAGAGGGAGAGAAACCCATGTTGTCCCGGAGTGGATGAGTGAGAGAGGGAGAGAAACCCATGTTGTCCCAGAGTGAGAGAGGGAGAGAAACCCATGTTGTCCCAGAGTGGATGAGTGAGAGAGGGAGAAAACCCATGTTGTCCCGGAGTGGATGAGAGGGAGAGAAACCCATGTTGTCCCGGTGAGTGGATGAGTGAGAGAGGGAGAGCAACCCATGTTGTCCCGGAGTGGAGATGGAGAGAGGGAGAGGAACCCATGTTGTCCCGGAGTGAGAGAGTGAGAGAGGGAGAGAAACCCATGTTGTCCCGGAGTGGATGAGTGAGAAAGGGGAGAGGAACCCATGTTGTCCCAGAGTGGATGAGTGAGAGAGGGAGAGAATCCCATGTTGTCCCAGGAGTGGATGAGTGAGAGAGGAGAGAAACCCATGTTGTCCCAGAGTGAGAGAGGGAGAGGAACCCATGTTGTCCCAGAGTGAGAGAGTGAGAGAAGGAGAGAAACCCATGTTGTCCCATAGTGAGAGAGGGGAGAGGAACCCATGTTATCCCAGAGTGAGAGAGGAAGAGGAACCCATGTTATCCCAGAGTTAGAGAGGGAGAGAAACCCATGTTGTCCCAGAGTGAGAGAGGGAGAGGTACCCATGTTGTCCCGGAGTGGATGAGTGAGAGAGGGAGAGAAACCCATGTTGCCCCAGAGAGGGAGAAGACCCATGTTGTCCCGGAGTGGATGAGTGAGAGAAGGAGAGAAACCCATGTTGTCCCAGAGTGAGAGAGGGAGAGGAACCCATGTTGTCCCAGAGTGAGAGAGGGAGAGAGGGAGAGAAACCCATGTTGTCCCAGAGTGAGAGAGGGAGAGGAACCCATGTTGTCCCAGAGTGAGAGAGGGAGAGGAACCCATGTTGTCCCAGAGTGAGAGAGGGAGAGGTACCCATGTTGTCCCGGAGGGATGAGTGAGAGAGGGAGAGGAACCCATGTTGTCCCAGAGTCAGAGAGGGAGAGGAACCCATGTTGTCCCGTAGTGGATGAGTGAGAGAGGGAGAGGAACCCATGTTGTCCCAGAGTGAGAGAGGGAGAGGAACCCATGTTGTCCCAGAGTGAGAGAGGGAGAGGAACCCATGTTGTCCCGGAGTGGATGAGTGAGAGAGGGAGAGAAACCCATGTTGTCCCAGAGTGAGAGAGGGAGAGGAACCCATGTTGTCCCAGAGTGAGAGAAGGAGAGAAACCCATGTTGTCCCATAGTGAGAGAAGGAGAGGTACCCATGTTGTCCCGTAGTGGATGAGTGAGAGAAGGAGAGGAACCCATGTTGTCCCAGAGTGGATGAGTGAGAGAAGGAGAGAAACCCATGTTGTCCCGTAGTGGATGAGTGAGAGAAGGAGAGAAACCCATGTTGTCCCGTAGTGGATGAGTGAGAGAA
The DNA here is from genome assembly GCF_018296145.1 of Oncorhynchus tshawytscha. Classification (NCBI taxonomy): domain Eukaryota; kingdom Metazoa; phylum Chordata; class Actinopteri; order Salmoniformes; family Salmonidae; genus Oncorhynchus; species Oncorhynchus tshawytscha. The sequence continues at coordinate 1,859 of NW_024606091.1, read as the reverse complement.
GGAGAGAAACCCATGTTGTCCCGAGTGGATGAGTGAGAAGGAGAGAAACCCATGTTGTCCCGTAGTGGATGAGTGAGAGAGGGAGAGAAACCCATGTTGTCCCAGAGTGAGAGAAGGAGAGGTACCCATGTTGTCCCGTAGTGAGAGAAGGAGAGGTACCCATGTTGTCCCGTAGTGAGAGAAGGAGAGGTACCCATTTTGTCCCAGAGTGAGAGAAGGAGAGGTACCCATGTTGTCCCGTAGTGAGAGAAGGAGAGGTACCCATTTTGTCCCAGAGTGAGAGAAGGAGAGAAACCCATGTTGTCCCAGAGTGAGAGAGGGAGAGAAACCCATGTTGTCCCAGAGTGGATGAGTGAGAGAGGGAGAAAAACCCATGTTGTCCCGGAGTGGATGAGAGAGGGAGAGAAACCCATGTTGTCCCGGAGTGGATGAGTGAGAGAGGGAGAGCAACCCATGTTGTCCCGGAGTGGATGAGTGAGAGACGCAGAGAAACCCATGTTGTCCCAGAGTGAGAGAGGAGAGAAACCCATGTTGTCCCGGGAGTGGATGAGTGAGAGAGGGAGAGAAACCCATGTTGTCCCAGAGTGGATGAGTGAGAGAGGGAGAGAAACCCATGTTGTCCCAGCGTGGGTGACTGAGAAAGGGAGAGAAACCCATGTTGTCCCAGAGTGAGAGAGGGAGAGAAACCCATGTTGTCCCAGAGTGGATGAGTGAGAGAGAGGGAGAGAACCATGTTGTCCCGTAGTGGATGAGTGAGAGAGGGAGAGAAACCCTGTTGTCCCAGAGTGGATGAGTGAGAGAGGGAGAGATACTTATGTTGTTCCCGGGTGGATGAGTGAGAGAGGGAGAGAAACCCATGTTGTCCCAGAGTGGATGAGTGAGAGAGGGAGAGAAACCCATGTTGTCCCGAGTAGATTAGGGAGGGAGAGAAACCCATGTTGTCCCAGTGTGAGTGAGGGAGAGAAACCCATGTTGTCCCGGAGTGAGAGAGGAAGAGAAACCCATGTTGTCCCGGAGTGGGTGAGTGAGAGAGGGAGAGAAACCCATGTTGTCCTGTAGTGGATGAGTGAGAGAGGGAGAGAAACCCATGTTTTCCGTAGTGGATGAGTGAGAGAGAGAAACCCAAGTTGTCCCAGAGTGGATGAGTGAGAGAGGGAGAGAAATGAGAGAGAGGAGAGAGAAATCCATGTTGTCCCATAGTGGAGAGTGGAGAGGGAGAGAAACCCATGAGTGAGAGAGAGAGAAAACCATGTTGTCCCAGAGTGGATGAGTGAGAGAGGGAGAGAAACCCATGTTGTCCCAAAGTGGATGAGTGAGAGAGGGAGAGAAACCTGTGGTCCCAGAGGGATGAGTGAGAAAGGGAGAGAAACCCATGTTGTCCCAGAGAAACCCATGTTGTCCCAGAGGATGAGTGAGAGAGGGAGGAGAAACCCATGTTGTCCCGGGAGGAGAGAGGAGAGAGGGGAGAGAAACCATGTTGTCCTGTAGTGGATGAGTGAGAGAGGGAGAGAAACCCATGTTGTCCCAGAGTGGATGAGTGAGAGAGGGAGAGAAACCCATGTTGTCCCGGGAGTGGATGAGGAGAGAGGGAGAGAAACCCATGTTGTCCCAGAGTGAGAGGGGAGAGAAACCCATGTTGTCCCAGAGTGGATGAGTGAGAGAGGGAGAAAACCCATGTTGTCCCGGAGTGGATGAGAGAGGAGAGAACCATGTTGTCCCGGAGTGGATGAGTGAGGAGAGAGCAACCCCATGTTGTCCCGGAGGAGATGGAGAGAGGGGAGAGGAACCCATGTTGTCCCGGGAGTGAGAGAGGAGAGAGGGAGAGAAACCCATGTTGTCCCAGAGTGAGAGAGGGAGAG
>NW_024606090.1:0-6650 GCF_018296145.1 Oncorhynchus tshawytscha | reverse complement strand
TGTAACTATTTATTAAACAAAACGTAAACACGACTAAACACTAAACACTACAAAACAATAAACGTAATGAAAACCGAAAACAGCCTATCTAGTGCAAACTGACAGAGAGTACAAGTAAGACACTAAGGACAATCACCCACGACAAACTCAAAGAATATGGCTGCCTAAATATGGTTCCCAATCAGAGACAACGATAAGCACCTGCCTCTGATTGAGAACCACTCCAGACAGCCATAGACCTTGCTAGACAACCCACTAAGCTACAATCCCAATACCACCACCAAAACCCCAAGACAAACACACCACAATTACAAAAACCCCATGCCACACCCTGGCCTGACCAAATACATAAAGATAAACACAAAATACTTTGACCAGGGCGTGACAGAACCCCCTAAGGTGCGGACTCCCGAACGCACCTCAAAACAATAGGGAGGGTCCGGGTGGGCGTCTGTCCATGGTGGCGGCTCCGGCGCGGGACGTGGACCCCACTCCTTTAATGTCTTAGTCCCCTCTCCCTTCGTCCCTGGATAGTCCACCCTCGCCGCCGACCATGGCCTAGTAGTCCTCACCCAGAACCCCACTGGACTGAGGAGCAGATCGGGACTGAAGGACAGCTCGGGACCGGGGCAGCTCGGGACTGAGGGGAAGCTCGGGAGTGAGAGAAAGCTCAGGAGTGAGAGAAAGCTCAGGAGTGAGAGGAAGCTCAGGAGTGAGAGGAAGCTCAGGAGTGAGAGGAAGCTCAGGAGTGAGAGGAAGCTCAGGAGTGAGAGGAAGCTCAGGCAGGTAGATAGATCTACCAGCTCCTGGCTGGCTGGTGGTTTCAGCAGATCCTGGCTGACTGGCAGATCCTGGCTGACTGGCAGATCCTGGCTGACTGGCAGATCTGGAAGAGTCTGGTTGACTGGCAGATCTGGAAGAGTCTGGTTGACTGGCAGATCTGGAAGAGTCTGGTTGACTGACAGATCTGGAAGAGTCTGGTTGACTGGCAGATCTGGAAGAGTCTGGTTGACTGGCAGATCTGGAAGAGTCTGGTTGACTGGCAGATCTGGAAGAGTCTGGCTGACTGGCAGATCTGGAAGAGTCTGGCTGACTGGCAGATCTGGAAGAGTCTGGCTGACTGGCAGATCTGGAAGAGTCTGGCTGACTGGCAGATCTGGCGGCGCTGGGCAGACTGGCGGCGCTGGGCAGACTGGCGGTGCTGGGCAGACTGACGACGCTGGGCAGACTGGCGACGCTGGGCAGACTGGCGGTGCTGGGCAGACTGGCGGTGCTGAGCCGACTGGCGATGCTGGGCACTCTGGCGATGCTGGGCAGACTGACGGCGCTGGGCAGACTGGCGACGCTGGGCAGACTGGGGGCACTGGCGGCGCTGGGCAGACTGGCGGCACTAGCTGCTCCATATAGGCTGACAGCTCTGGCGGCTTCTTACAGACTGACCGCTCTGGCGGCTCCGTGCTGACTGGCAGCTCCTTGCAGACTGGCAGCTCCTTACAGACTGACAGCTCCGTGCAGACTGACAGCTCCGTGCAGACTGACAGCTCCTTGCAGACTGGCAGCTCCATGCAGACTGGCAGCTCCATGCAGACTGGCTGCTCTATGCAGACTGACAGCTCTGGCTGCTTCATGCAGACTGACAGCTCTGGCTGCTCCATGTAGACTGGCTGCTTCATGCAGACTGGCAGCTCGGGCTGCTTCATGTAGACTGACAGCTCTGGCTGCTCCATGCGGACTGACAGCTCTGGCTGCTCCATGTAGACTGACTGCTTCATGCAGACTGGCAGCTCGGGCTGCTTCATGTAGACTGACAGCTCTGGCTGCTCCATGCAGACTGACAGCTCTGACTGTTCCATGCAGACTGACAGCTCTGGCTGCTTCATGCAGACTGACAGCTCTGGCTGCTCCATGTAGACTGGCTGCTTCATGCAGACTGGCAGCTCGGGCTGCTTCATGTAGACTGACAGCTCTGGCTGCTCCATGCAGACTGACAGCTCTGGCTGCTCCATGTAAACTGACTGCTTCATGCAGACTGGCAGCTCTGGCTGCTCCATGCAGACTGACAGCTCTGACTGCTCCATGCAGACTGACAGCTCTGGCTGCTTCATGCAGACTGGCAGCTCTGGCTGCTTCATGTAGACTGGCAGCTCTGGCTGCGCTGAACAGGCGGGAGACTCCTGCAGCGCTGTGTCGGAGGAAGGCTCTGGCTGCGCTGAACAGGCGGGAGACTCCGGCAGCGCTGGAGATGAGGAAAGCTCTGGCTGCGCTAAACAGGCGGGAGGCTCCGGCAGCGCTGTAGAGGAGGAAGGCTCTGGCTGCGCTGAACAGGCGGGAGGCTCCGGCAGCGCTGTAGAGGAGAAAGGCTCTGGCTGCGCTAAACAGGCGGGAGACTCCAGCAGCGCAGGAGAGGAGAAAAGCGCTGGCTGCGCTGAACAGGCGAGGCACACTGAAGGCCTGGTGCGTGGTGCTGGAACTGGTGGTACTGGATCGAGGACACGCACAGGAAGCCTGGTGCGGGGAGCTGCTACCGGAGGGCTGGAGTGTGGAGGTGGTACTGGATAGACCGGACCGTGCAGGCGCACTAGAGCTCTTGAGCACCGAGCCTGCCCAACCTTACCTGGCTCGATGCCCACTCTAGCCCGGCCGATACGAGGAGCTGGAATATACCGAACCGGGCTGTGCACCTGCACTGGAGACACCGTGCGCTCCACAGCATAACACGGTGCCTGCCCGGTCTCTCCAGCCCCCCGGTAAGCACAGGGAGTTTGCGCAGGTCTCCTACCTGGCATAGCCATACTCCCTGTGAGCCCCCCCCCAAGAAATTTTTGGGGCTGACTCTCGGGCTTCCATCCGCTCTGCCGTGCTAGCTCCTCATAATGCCGCCTCTCTGCTTTTGCTGCCTCCAGCTCGGCTTTGGGGCGACAATAATCTCCAGGCTCATTCCAGGGTCCTTTACCGTCCAATTCCTCCTCCCATGTCCATATCTCCAGGTGGTGCAACCTCTCCCACTGTAGCTGCTGCTGCTCCTGCTGCTGCTGCCTCTGTTGCCTCTTCTCCTGTTGCTCCTTTGGGCGGCTACACTCCCCTGGTTTAGCCCAGGGTCCTCTCCCGTCGAAGATCTCCTCCCATGACCAGAAATCCTTGGTGAGCATCTCCTTTTTCGGCTGCTCCTGCCTGTTGACACGCCGCTTGGTCCGTTGGTGGTGGGTGATTCTGTAACGGTTTTCTAGTGGTGATGAAGGAGAGTCGGACCAAACTGCAGCGTGTCGATTGCGATCCATATTTATTAAACAAAACGTAAACACGACTAAACACTAAACACTACAAAACAATAAACGTAATGAAAACCGAAAACAGCCTATCTAGTGCAAACTGACAGAGAGTACAAGTAAGACACTAAGGACAATCACCCACGACAAACTCAAAGAATATGGCTGCCTAAATATGGTTCCCAATCAGAGACAACGATAAGCACCTGCCTCTGATTGAGAACCACTCCAGACAGCCATAGACCTTGCTAGACAACCCACTAAGCTACAATCCCAATACCACCACCAAAACCCCAAGACAAACACACCACAATTACAAAAACCCCATGCCACACCCTGGCCTGACCAAATACATAAAGATAAACACAAAATACTTTGACCAGGGCGTGACAGAACCCCCCTAAGGTGCGGACTCCCGAACGCACCTCAAAACAATAGGGAGGGTCCGGGTGGGCGTCTGTCCATGGTGGCGGCTCCGGCGCGGGGACGTGGACCCCACTCCTTTAATGTCTTAGTCCCCTCTCCCTTCGTCCCTGGATAGTCCACCCTCGCCGCCGACCATGGCCTAGTAGTCCTCACCCAGAACCCCACTGGACTGAGGAGCAGATCGGGACTGAAGGACAGCTCGGGACCGGGGCAGCTCGGGACTGAGGGGAAGCTCGGGAGTGAGAGAAAGCTCAGGAGTGAGAGAAAGCTCAGGAGTGAGAGAAAGCTCAGGAGTGAGAGGAAGCTCAGGAGTGAGAGGAAGCTCAGGAGTGAGAGGAAGCTCAGGAGTGAGAGGAAGCTCAGGAGTGAGAGGAAGCTCAGGAGTGAGAGGAAGCTCAGGCAGGTAGATAGATCTACCAGCTCCTGGCTGGCTGGTGGTTTCAGCAGATCCTGGCTGACTGGCAGATCCTGGCTGACTGGCAGATCCTGGCTGACTGGCAGATCTGGAAGAGTCTGGTTGACTGGCAGATCTGGAAGAGTCTGGTTGACTGACAGATCTGGAAGAGTCTGGTTGACTGGCAGATCTGGAGGAGTCTGGTTGACTGGCAGATCTGGAAGAGTCTGGTTGACTGGCAGATCTGGAAGAGTCTGGCTGACTGGCAGATCTGGAAGAGTCTGGCTGACTGGCAGATCTGGAAGAGTCTGGCTGACTGGCAGATCTGGAAGAGTCTGGCTGACTGGCAGATCTGGCGGCGCTGGGCAGACTGGCGGCGCTGGGCAGACTGGCGGTGCTGGGCAGACTGACGACGCTGGGCAGACTGACGACGCTGGGCAGACTGGCGGTGCTGGGCAGACTGGCGGTGCTGGGCCGACTGGCGATGCTGGGCACTCTGGCGATGCTGGGCAGACTGACGGCGCTGGGCAGACTGGCGACGCTGGGCAGACTGGGGGCACTGGCGGCGCTGGGCAGACTGGCGGCACTAGCTGCTCCATATAGGCTGACAGCTCTGGCGGCTTCTTACAGACTGACCGCTCTGGCGGCTCCGTGCTGACTGGCAGCTCCTTGCAGACTGGCAGCTCCTTACAGACTGACAGCTCCGTGCAGACTGACAGCTCCGTGCAGACTGACAGCTCCTTGCAGACTGGCAGCTCCATGCAGACTGGCAGCTCCATGCAGACTGGCTGCTCTATGCAGACTGACAGCTCTGGCTGCTTCATGCAGACTGACAGCTCTGGCTGCTCCATGTAGACTGGCTGCTTCATGCAGACTGGCAGCTCGGGCTGCTTCATGTAGACTGACAGCTCTGGCTGCTCCATGCGGACTGACAGCTCTGGCTGCTCCATGTAGACTGACTGCTTCATGCAGACTGGCAGCTCGGGCTGCTTCATGTAGACTGACAGCTCTGGCTGCTCCATGCAGACTGACAGCTCTGACTGTTCCATGCAGACTGACAGCTCTGGCTGCTTCATGCAGACTGGCAGCTCTGGCTGCTCCATGTAGACTGGCTGCTTCATGCAGACTGGCAGCTCGGGCTGCTTCATGTAGACTGACAGCTCTGGCTGCTCCATGCGGACTGACAGCTCTGGCTGCTCCATGTAGACTGACTGCTTCATGCAGACTGGCAGCTCGGGCTGCTTCATGTAGACTGACAGCTCTGGCTGCTCCATGCAGACTGACAGCTCTGACTGCTCCATGCAGACTGACAGCTCTGGCTGCTTCATGCAGACTGGCAGCTCTGGCTGCGCTGAACAGGCGGGAGACTCCTGCAGCGCTGTGTCGGAGGAAGGCTCTGGCTGCGCTGAACAGGCGGGAGACTCCGGCAGCGCTGGAGATGAGGAAAGCTCTGGCTGCGCTAAACAGGCGGGAGGCTCCGGCAGCGCTGTAGAGGAGAAAGGCTCTGGCTGCGCTAAACAGGCGGGAGACTCCAGCAGCGCAGGAGAGGAGAAAAGTGCTGGCTGCGCTAAACAGGCGGGAGACTCCAGCAGCGCAGGAGAGGAGAAAAGCGCTGGCTGCGCTGAACAGGCGAGGCACACTGAAGGCCTGGTGCGTGGTGCTGGAACTGGTGGTACTGGATCGAGGACACGCACAGGAAGCCTGGTGCGGGGAGCTGCTACCGGAGGGCTGGAGTGTGGAGGTGGTACTGGATAGACCGGACCGTGCAGGCGCACTAGAGCTCTTGAGCACCGAGCCTGCCCAACCTTACCTGGCTCGATGCCCACTCTAGCCCGGCCGATACGAGGAGCTGGAATATACCGAACCGGGCTGTGCACCTGCACTGGAGACACCGTGCGCTCCACAGCATAACACGGTGCCTGCCCGGTCTCTCCAGCCCCCGGTAAGCACAGGGAGTTTGCGCAGGTCTCCTACCTGGCATAGCCATACTCCCTGTGAGCCCCCCAAGAAATTTTGGGGCTGACTCTCGGGCTTCCATCCGCTCTGCCGTGCTAGCTCCTCATAATGCCGCCTCTGCTTTTGCTGCCTCCAGCTCGGCTTTGGGGCGACAATAATCTCCAGGCTCATTCCAGGGTCCTTTACCGTCCAATTCCTCCTCCCATGTCCATATCTCCAGGTGGTGCAACCTCTCCCACTGTAGCTGCTGCTGCTCCTGCTGCTGCTGCCTCTGTTGCCTCTTCTCCTGTTGCTCCTTTGGGCGGCTACACTCCCCTGGTTTAGCCCAGGGTCCTCTCCCGTCGAAGATCTCCTCCCATGACCAGAAATCCTTGGTGAGCATCTCCTTTTTCGGCTGCTCCTGCCTGTTGACACGCCGCTTGGTCCGTTGGTGGTGGGTGATTCTGTAACGGTTTTCTAGTGGTGATGAAGGAGAGTCGGACCAAACTGCAGCGTGTCGATTGCGATCCATATTTATTAAACAAAACGTAAACACGACTAAACACTAAACACTACAAAACAATAAACGTAATGAAAACCGAAAACAGCCTATCTAGTGCAAACTGACA
>NW_024606089.1:0-6646 GCF_018296145.1 Oncorhynchus tshawytscha | reverse complement strand
GTAAAAATGCACTTTGTAACCTGTGGTTTGTCATGTCGACTATGGGATCTGTGATATTTTATATCTCAGTTGCTATTTTATTGTATTCATTTATACTTATATATATTATTTATACACTGAACTGATCTGAGGATCAAAGAGATGAAGCTCATATTATTAAAATAGGTAGTTTAAGTCTCACTCTGACTGGGGTATCATCCAGTGTGTGTGTGTGTGTGTGTGTGTGTGTGTCCAGCAGGTTTTTGAGTCCAGTGTGTGTGTGTGTCCATCAGGTGTGTGTGTTTGTCCAGTGTGTGTGTGTGTGTCCTGTGTGTATCACTGACAGAGGGACACTGAGTCGCCAAAACACCAAAGCCTAAACCCTGGATAGAGGGGCTCAGTGAATGTGGAGGTGAATGTGTACAGGTAGGTCAGTGTGTCAGAGGAGGCTCTATAGAAGGACAGAATGCCGGCTGGCCAGTCCAGATACACTCCTACTCTGTGGGAGCTGGAGGAGGGGATGTCTATGGTAGTGGGATTATTATTGTGACAGGCAATATAACTGTTGTCAGAGCAGAACAGACTCCAGGACTTGTCATTGCATCCAAGCCAACATTCCTCACCCCTTCCTTTCCTGTTGATTCCTTTATATGTCACTCCAATAACAGCCCCCCCACTCCACTCGACCTCCCAGTAACAGCGCCCAGTCAGACCCTCTCTACACCGCACCTGTCTACAGCCCTCAAATCTCTCTGGGTGATCAGGATACGGCTGCTTCTCTGTCCTACATGTCACCTTTCTGTTCTCCTCAGACAGAGAGAGGCGTCTGTTTACTGTGTTTGGGTCCAGTGTGAGATCACAGACATCTGATGGATGAAACCAGACACAATATTAGAAATCATCATCATTCACATTAGAATGTTAACTCACTTTTCACGAATTCATTTAATGTAGATGTTTCTAGGTATCAAAAGGAGAAGTTAAGGTAACTTGAGACTTGTTGAATGATTATATGTTATACTGTATGGTAACATAAAACACACTTATTCCCATTAATTACACACACACACACACACACACACACACACATTGTCAAAGCAACTCTTTGTAAACTTTGGTGTCCCTGATTTCTGTGTCTGTAGAACTACAGCTGATATTTAATATGACCAAGTAAGTAATGATGGTGGTCTTTGACTTTGACTTAACTTGAATTAAGACTTATTCTTAGTCATATTCTTCACAGCAGTCAACACTCACATTTTCTAAGCCCAGGTTTCATTCTGTTCTCTCCACCATGTTCCACACTGTAGCGGTAAGCAGAAGAACAGACAGTCAGAGGGATACACCTGAACTCACACACACACACAGTCACTCAGACACACACACACACACTGGACACACACACTGGACACACACAGACACACACACACACACAGTCACTCAGACACACACACTGGACACACACAGACACACACCCACACACACACACACACACGCGCTCAGCCACACACACTGGACACACACAGACACACACGACACACTGGACGCACACACAGTCAGCAAATAACTTTGTCCAAGTGGTGGTCAGAATGTTTGTCTTAACCAGCCTGAGAAGTCAAACATGTCTGATATGAACATTGACATAAACCCTCTACATACTTGAGTTTCTCCAGTCTGCAGTGTGGATCCTCCAGTCCAGCAGAGAGCAGTCTGACTCCTGAGTCTCCTGGGTGATTGTAGCTCAGGTCCAGCTCTCTCAGGTGTGAGGGGTTTGACCTCAGAGCTGAGACCAGAGAAGCACAGCCTTCCTCTGTGACTAGACAGCCTGACAGCCTGCAAAGAATCATATTAAAATCACACTGCTATTCTTTGGTGGTGAAAATAGTGGCAGTCATTTTTTATTTATTTACATATTCAGATATATCAGTGTCCTGAAACCTGCCATATCTAATCATAAATTAATGGTTTTGAAATAAAACGTTTCAAATGAGGTGACATTAATGCTCATAGTTTGTTTGGATGTATTTTATGTTTTGTCGATTACTAACTGAATAGTGGATGATGACTGGAGAAATGTTCTTTATAAGTGAGTAGACAACATGTCTCTGAACACGACTAAATACATCCTGAGGATGAAGGATCGTACTTCCGGCGCCGACAGAGATGGCCGCCTCGCTTCGCGTTCCTAGGAAACTATGCAGTTTTTTGTTTTTTTACGTGTTATTTCTTACACTAGTACCCCAGGTCATCTTAGGTTTCTTTACATACAGCCGACAAGAACTACTGAATATAAGATCAGCGTCAACTCACCATCAGTACGACCAAGAATATGTTTTTCGCGATGCGGATCCTGAGTTCTGCCTTACAACCAGTGTAACCGAGTGGATCACATGCAGCGACCAAAAAAAAAAAACGACTCAGAAAAAGAGGGAAACGAAGCGGTCTTCTGGTCAGACTCCGGAGACGGGCACATCGTGCACCACTCCCCAGCATTCTTCTTGCCAATGTCCAGTCTCTTGACAACAAGGTTGATGAAATCCGAGCAAGGGTAGCATTCCAGAGGGACATCAGAGACTGTAACGTTCTCTGCTTCACGGAAACATGGCTAACTGGAGAGACGCAATCCGAAGCGGTGCAGCCAGCGGGTTTCTCCACGCATCGCGCGGACAGAAACAAACATCTCTCTGGTAAGAAGACGGGCGGGGCGTATGCCTTATGGCCAACGTGACATGGTGTGATGAAGGAAACATACAGGAACTCAAATCCTTCTGTTCACCTGATTTAGAATTCCTCACAATCAAATGTAGACCGCATTATCTACCAAGAGAATTCTCTTCGATTATAATCACAGCTGTATATATCCCCCCAAGCAGACACATCGATGGCTCTGAACGAACTTTATTTAACTCTCTGCAAACTGGAAACGATTTATCCGGAGGCTGCATTCATTGTAGCTGGGGATTTTAACAAGGCTAATCTGAAAACAAGACTCCCTAAATTTTATCAGCATATTGATTGCGCAACCAGGGGTGGAAAGACCCTGGATCATTGTTACTCTAACTTCCGCGACGCATATAAGGCCCTGCCCCGCCCCCCTTTCGGAAAAGCTGACCACGACTCCATTTTGTTGATCCCTGCCTACAGACAGAAACTAAAACAAGAAGCTCCCACGCTGAGGTCTGTCCAACGCTGGTCCGACCAAGCTGATTCCACACTCCAAGACTGCTTCCATCACGTGGACTGGGAGATGTTTCGTATTGCGTCAGACAACAACATTGACGAATACGCTGATTCGGTGTGCGAGTTCATTAGAACGTGCGTTGAAGATGTCGTTCCCATAGCAACGATTAAAACATTCCCTAACCAGAAACCGTGGATTGATGGCAGCATTCGTGTGAAACTGAAGGCACGAACCACTGCTTTTAATCAGGGCAAGGTGTCTGGTAACATGACTGAATACAAACAGTGCAGCTATTCCCTCCGCAAGGCTATCAAACAAGCTAAGCGCCAGTACAGAGACAAAGTAGAATCTCAATTCAACGGCTCAGACACAAGAGGTATGTGGCAGGGTCTACAGTCAATCACGGACTACAGGAAGAAACCCAGCCCAGTCACGGACCAGGATGTCTTGCTCCCAGGCAGACTAAATAACTTTTTTGCCCGCTTTGAGGACAATACAGTGCCACTGACACGGCCTGCAACGGAATCATGCGGTCTCTCCTTCACTGCAGCCGAAGTGAGTAAGACATTTAAACGTGTTAACCCTCGCAAGGCTGCAGGCCCAGACGGCATCCCCAGCCGCGCCCTCAGAGCATGCGCAGACCAGCTGGCCGGTGTGTTTACGGACATATTCAACCAATCCCTATACCAGTCTGCTGTTCCCACATGCTTCAAGAGGGCCACCATTGTTCCTGTTCCCAAGAAAGCTAAGGTAACTGAGCTAAACGACTACCGCCCCGTAGCACTCACATCCGTCATCATGAAGTGCTTTGAGAGACTAGTCAAGGACCATATCACCTCCACCCTACCTGACACCCTTGACCCACTCCAATTTGCTTACCGCCCAAATAGGTCCACAGACGATGCAATCTCAACCACACTGCACACTGCCCTAACCCATCTGGACAAGAGGAATACCTATGTGAGAATGCTGTTCATCGACTACAGCTCGGCATTCAACACCATAGTACCCTCCAAGCTCGTCATCAAGCTCGAGACCCTGGGTCTCGACCCCGCCCTGTGCAACTGGGTACTGGACTTCCTGACGGGCCGCCCCCAGGTGGTGAGGGTAGGCAACAACATCTCCTCCCCGCTGATCCTCAACACTGGGGCCCCACAAGGGTGCGTTCTGAGCCCCCTCCTGTACTCCCTGTTCACCCACGACTGCGTGGCCATGCACGCCTCCAACTCAATCATCAAGTTTGCGGACGACACAACAGTGGTAGGCTTGATTACCAACAACGACGAGACGGCCTACAGGGAGGAGGTGAGGGCCCTCGGAGTGTGGTGTCAGGAAAATAACCTCACACTCAACGTCAACAAAACTAAGGAGATGATTGTGGACTTCAGGAAACAGCAGAGGGAACACCCCCATCCACATCGATGGAACAGTAGTGGAGAGGGTAGCAAGTTTTAAGTTCCTCGGCATACACATCACAGACAAACTGAATTGGTCCACTCACACAGACAGCATCGTGAGGAAGGCGCAGCAGCGCCTCTTCAACCTCAGGAGGCTGAAGAAATTCGGCTTGTCACCAAAAGCACTCACAAACTTCTACAGATGCACAATCGAGAGCATCCTGGCGGGCTGTATCACCGCCTGGTATGGCAACTGCACCGCCCTCAACCGTAAGGCTCTCCAGAGGGTAGTGAGGTCTGCACAACGCATCACCGGGGGCAAACTACCTGCCCTCCAGGACACCTACACCACCCGATGCTACAGGAAGGCCATAAAGATCATCAAGGACATCAACCACCCGAGCCACTGCCTGTTCACCCCGCTGTCATCCAGAAGGCGAGGTCAGTACAGGTGCATCAAAGCTGGGACCGAGAGACTGAAAAACAGCTTCTATCTCAAGGCCATCAGACTGTTAAACAGCCACCACTAACATTGAGTGGCTACTGCCAACACACTGTCAATGACACTGACTCTACTCCAGCACTTTAATCATGGGAATTGATGGGAAATTATGTAAATATATCACTAGCCACTTTAAACAATGCTACCTTATATAATGTTACTTACCCTACATTGTTCATCTCATATGCATACGTTGATACTGTACTCTATATCATCGACTGCATCCTTATGAAATACATGTATCACTAGCCACTTTAACTATGCCACTTGGTTTACATACTTATCTCATATGTATATACTGTACTCGATATCATCTACTGTATCTTGCCTATGCTGCTCTGTACCATCACTCATTCATATATCCTTATGTACATATTCTTTATCCCCTTACACTGTGTATAAGACAGTAGTTTTTTTTTGGAATTGTTAGTTAGATTACTTGCTCGTTATTACTGCATTGTCGGAACTAGAAGCACAAGCATTTCGCTACACTCGCATTAACATCTGCTAACCATGTGTGTGACAAATAAAATTTGATTTGATTTGATTTGAGGATGCCATGATTAAAAAAGATCTAGATAATAAATAACAGAGTCTACAACAAAACATGCTAACCTCTCACCATTACCAATAACAGAGACTACAACAAAACATGCTAACCTCTCACCATTACCAATAACAGAGGATACAACAAAACATGCTAACCTCTCACCATTACCAATAACAGAGACTACAACAAAACATACTAACCTCTCACCATTACCAATAACAGAGACTACAACAAAACATACTAACCTCTCACCATTACCAATAACAGAGACTACAACAAAACATGCTAACCTCTCACCATTACCAGTAACAGAGACTACAACAAAACATGTTAACCTCTCACCATTACCAATAACAGAGGCTACAACAAAACATGCTAACCTCTCACCATTACCAATAACAGAGACTACAACAAAACATGCTAACCTCTCACCATTACCAATAACAGAGACTACAACAAAACATGCTAACCTCTCACCATTACCAATAACAGAGACTACAACAAAACATGCTAACCTCTCACCATTACCAATAACAGAGGCTACAACAAAACATGCTAACCTCTCACCATTACCAATAACAGAGACTACAACAAAACATACTAACCTCTCACCATTACCAATAACAGAGACTACAACAAAACATACTAACCTCTCACCATTACCAATAACAGAGGCTACAACAAAACATACTAACCTCTCACCATTACCAATAACAGAGACTACAACAAAACATACTAACCTCTCACCATTACCAATAACAGAGACTACAACAAAACATACTAACCTCTCACCATTACCAATAACAGAGACTACAACAAAACATGCTAACCTCTCACCATTACCAGTAACAGAGACTACAACAAAACATGTTAACCTCTCACCATTACCAATAACAGAGGCTACAACAAAACATGCTAACCTCTCACCATTACCAATAACAGAGACTACAACAAAACATGCTAACCTCTCACCATTACCAATAACAGAGACTACAACAAAACATGCTAACCTCTCACCATTACCAATAACAGAGGCT
>NW_024606088.1:0-6644 GCF_018296145.1 Oncorhynchus tshawytscha | reverse complement strand
TCCTTACAATCAAATGCTGACCGCATTATCTACCAAGAGAATTCTCTTCGATCATAATCACAGTCGTGTATATCCCGCCCAAACAGACACATCGACGGCCCTGAAAGAACTTCATTTGACTCTATGTAAAATGGAAACCACATATCCTGAGGCTTCATTTATTGTAGCTGGGGATTTTAACAAGGCTAATCTGAAAACAAGGCACCCTAAATTTTATCAGCATATCGAATGTGCGACCCGGCTGGCAAAACCCTGGTTCATTGTTATTCTAGCTTCCGCGACGCATACAAAGCCCTCCCCCGCACTCCTTTCGGCAAATCTGACCACGACTCCATTTTGTTGCTCCCAGCCTATAGACAGAAACTAAAACAGGAAGCGCCCGTGCTCAGATCTGTTCAAGGCTGGTTCGACCAATCGGATTCCACGCTTCAAGATTGCGTCAATCACGTGGACTGGGATATGTTCCGCATAGCGTCGGACAATAACATTGATGAATTCGGTGAGCGAGTTTATTAGCAAGTGCATCAGTGATGTTGTACCCACAGTGACTATGACAACCAACCCCAACCAGAAACCGTGGATTGATGGCAGCATATGTACAAAACTGAAAGCACAAACCACTGCTTTTAATCAGGACAAGGTGACCGGAAACATGACCGAATACAAACAGTGTAGCTATTCCCTCGGCAAGGCAATCAAACAAGCTAAGCGTCAATATAGAGACAAAGTAGAGTCGCAATTCAACAGCTCAGACACGAGAGGTATGTGGCAGGGTCTACAGTGAATCACTACAAAAGGAAAACCAGCCCAGTCGTGGACCACGATGTCTTGCTCCCAGACAAACTAAACAACTTCTTTGCTCGCTTTGAGGACAATACATTGCCACTGACACGGCCCGCTACCAAAACCTGCAGGCTCTCCTTCACTGCAGCTAACGTGAGAGTAAAACATTTAAACGTGTTAACCCTCGCAAGGCTGCCGGCCCAGACGGCATCCCCAGCAGCGTCCTCAGAGCATGCGCTGACCAGCTGGCTGGTGTGTTTACGGACATATTCAATCAATCCTTATCCCAGTCTGCTGTTCCTACATGCTTCAAGAGGGCCACCATTGTTCCTGTTCCCAAGAAAGCTAAGGTAACTGAGCTAAATGACTATCATCCCGTAGCACTCACTTCCGTCATCATGAAGTGCTTTGAGAGACTAGTCAAGGACCATATCACCTTCACCGAACCTGACACCCTAGACCCACTCCATTTCGCTTACCACCCCAATAGGTCCACAGACGACACAATCGCAATCACACTGCACACTGCCCTAACCCATCT
The DNA here is from genome assembly GCF_018296145.1 of Oncorhynchus tshawytscha. Classification (NCBI taxonomy): domain Eukaryota; kingdom Metazoa; phylum Chordata; class Actinopteri; order Salmoniformes; family Salmonidae; genus Oncorhynchus; species Oncorhynchus tshawytscha. The sequence continues at coordinate 5,320 of NW_024606088.1, read as the reverse complement.
GGACAAGAGGAATACCTATGTAAGAATGCTGTTCATCGACTACAGCTCAGCATTTAACACCATAGTACTCTCCAAACTCGTCATTAAGCTCGAGACCCCGGGTCTCGACCCCGCCCTGTGCAACTGGGTCCTGGACTTTCTGACGGGCCGCCCTCAGGTGGTGAGGGCAGGAAACAACATCTCCACCCCTCTGATCCTCAACACTGGGGCCCCACAAGGGTGCATTCTCAGCCCTCTCCTGTACTCCCTGTTCACCCACGACTGCGTGGCCATGCACACCTCCAACTCAAACAACATGTTTGTAGACGACACTACAGTGGTAGGTGTAACGGTTCTCTTGTGGTGAAGGAGAGTCGGACCAAAATGCAGCGTGTAGATTGCGATCCATAATTTAATAAACAAACGTAGCACGAATCTAAATACAAACACTACAAAAACAATAAACGTAACGAAAACCGAAACAGCCTATACTTGTGTAACCTAACACATAGACAGGAACAAGGACACTAAGGACAATCACCCACGACAAACTCAAAGAATATGGCTGCCTAAATATGGTTCCCAATCAGAGACAACGATAAACACCTGCCTCTGATTGAGAACCACTCCAGACAGCCATAGACTTTGCTAGATACCCCACTAAGCTACAATCCCAATACCAACACCAAAACCCCAAGACAAAACACACCACAATACAAAACCCCCATGCCACACCCTGGCCTGACCCAATACATGAAGATAAACACAAAATACTTCGACCAGGGCGTGACAGTAGGCTTGATTACCAACAACGATGAGACGGCCTACAGGGAGGAGCTGAGGGCTCTCGGAGTGTGGTGTCAGGAAAATAACCTCACTCTCAGTGTCAACAAAACAAAGGAGATGATCGTGGATGACGGACCAACTGAAATGGTCCACCCACACAGACAGCGTGGTGAAGAAGGCACAGTAGCGCCTCTTCAACCTCAGGAGGCTGAAGACGTTCAGCTTGTCACCAAAAACACTCACAAACTTGTATAGATGCACAATCAAGAGCATCCTGTCGGGCTGTATCACCGCCTGGTACGGCAACTGCTCTGCCCACAACCGTAAGGCTCTCCAGAGGGTAGCGAGGTCTGCACAACGCATCACTGAGGGAAAACTATCTGCCCTCCAGGACACCTTACAGCACCCGATGTCACAGGAAGACCAAAAAGATCATCAAGGACAACAACCACCCGAGCCACTGCCTGTTCACCCCGCTATCATCCAGAAGGCGAGGTCAGTACAGGTGCATCAAAGCTGGGACCGAGAGACTGAACAACAGCTTCTATCTCAAGGCCATCAGACTGTTAAACAGCCATCACTAACATTGAGTGGCTGCTGCCAACCTACTGACTCATCTCTAGCCACTTTAATAATGAAAAATGGATGTAATAAATGTATCACTAGCCACTTTAAACAATGCCACTTTATATAATGTTTACATACCCTACATTACTCATCTCATATGTATATACTGTACTCTATACCATCTACTGCATCTTGCCTCTGCCGTTCGGCCATCACTCATTCATCTATCTTTATGTACATATTCTTATTAATTCTTTTACACTTGTGTGTATAAGGTACTTGTGAAATTGTTAGATTGCTTGTTAGATATTACTGCATGGTCGGAACTAGAAGCACAAGTATTTCGCTACACTCGCATTAACATCTGCTAACCATGTGTATGTGACAAATAACATTTGATTTGACAAGAATACACCACACAAAGCAGCCACAACTGTCAGTAAGAGTGTCCATGATTGAGTCTTTGAATGAAAAGATTGATATAAAATTGTCCAGTTTGAGTGTTTGTTGCAGCTCATTCCAGTCGCTAGCTGCAGCGAACTGAAAAGACGAGCAACCCAGGTATGTGTGTGCTTCGGGGACCTTTAACAGAATGTGACTGGCAGAATGGGTGTTGTATGTGGAGGATGAGGGCTGTAGTGGATATCTCAGATAGGGGGAGTGAGGCCATAAGAGGGTTTTATAAATAAGCATCAGCCAGTGGGTCTTGCGACGGGTATACAGAGATGACCAGTTTACAGAGGAGTATAGAGTGCAGTGAAGTGTCCTATAAAGAGCATTGGTGGCAAATCTGATGGCTGAATGGTAAAGAACAGTTAGCTGCTCAAGAGCACCCTTATCTGCCGATCTATAAATTACATCTCCGTAATCTAGCATGGGTAGGATGGTCATCTGAATCAGCCTTAGTTTGGCAGCTGGGGTGAAAGAGGAGCGATTAGAGGAAACCAAGTCTAGATTTGTGTGTGGTACAAAGATGTGGGGTACAAAGATGAGGTGGTCATTCAAAATCATGTTAAAGAGTATGATTGCACACAGAGTGAGTCCACGCAACTTATTATGTGACTTGTTAAACACATTTTTACTCCTAGACTTATATAGGTTTGCCATAATGAAGGGGTTGAAAACTTATTGACTCAAGACATTTCAGCATTTCATTTTTAATTCATTTGTAAACATTTCAAAAACATTATTCCACTTTGACATTAAGGGGTATTGTGTGTAGGCCAGTGATGAAAAACAAATCTAAATGTGATCCATTTTAAATTCAGGCTGTAACACGACAAAATGTTGAATAAGTCAAGGAGTGTGAATACTTTCTGAAGGCACTGTATATATAGCCATACCATGAAAGCAACACTCAAAGTCTAGGAGTAAGGGTGGGCCAGCCGATAGAGATGAGTCTTAAAGGCCTGCTTTAAAGTTAGTTAGTTAGATAGATTATTTACATCCATTTCTGTCAGTCATGCTGATCTAGTCACTTAATATCTGTTTTTGTTGCAACATGTACTTGTGTCAGTGTGATTGTGGTCTGAGCAACACAAATGAGCAACACTTTACTTGACACCCAGCGTCATAACACATTATGGCACGGTCATAACCATGTCATTACGTGTCATAACTTGTCCTAACCTGTTATAATATGGCAATAACAGTGTCATGACATACAGTACCAGTCAAAAGTTTGGACACACCTACTCTTTTTATTTCATTTGATATATATTTGTGATTTTTTACTGTAATAATAGTGAAGACATGAAAACTATGAAATAACACATATGGAATCATGTCGTAACCAAAAAAGTGTTAAACAAATATTTTACCGAATAGGGCTATCGTCAGTATACCACCCCTACCTTGTCACAACACAACTGATAGACTCAAACACATTAAGAAGAAAATAAATTCCACAAATGAACTTTTAACAAGGCACACCTGTGAATTGAAATGCATTCCAAGTGACTACCTCATGAAGCTGGTTGAGAGAATGCCGAGAGTGTGCAAAGTTGTCATCAAGGAAAAGGGTGGCTACTTTGAAAAATATAAAATATAACATTTGTTTAACACCTTTTGGGTAATACAGGGTTTCATATGTATTATAGTATCATAGTTTTGATGTCTTCACTATTATTCTACAATGTAGAAAATAGTAAAAATAAAGAAAAACCCTTGGTACCGTATATTTAGACCTGTTATGACATATATTGCGTTATTTTATGGCTGGTTATGAGACCTCCATAAGAGTGTCAAAACCCACAAAACCTACCACAGAAGCCAAAACATTCCATTACACTATAGCTTACGTGTCAACAGTATGTTTATGTTCTATACAGGGCCTTTGGAAAGTATTCAGACCCCTTGACTTTTTCCACATTTAGTTATGTTAACATACAGTGCCTTACGAAAGTATTCGGCCCCCTTGAACTTTGCGACCTTTTGCCACATTTCAGGCTTCAAACATAAAGATATAAAACTGTATTTTTTTGTGAAGAATCAACAACAAGTGGGACACAATCATGAAGTGGAATGACATTTATTGGATATTTCAAACTTTTTTAACAAATCAAAAACTGAAAAATTGTGCGTGCAAAATTATTCAGCCCCTTTACTTTCAGTGCAGCAAACTCTCTCCAGAAGTTCAGTGAGGATCTCTGAATGATCCAATGTTGACCTAAATGACTAATGATGATAAATACAATCCACCTGTGTGTAATCAAGTCTCCGTATAAATGCACCTGCACTGTGATAGTCTCGGAGGTCCGTTAAAAGCGCAGAGAGCATCATGAAGAACAAGGAACACACCAGGCAGGTCCGAGATACTGTTGTGAAGAAGTTTAAAGCCGGATAAAGTTTAAAGCTGGATACAAAAAGATTTCCCAAGCTTTAAACATCCCAGGGAGCACTGTGCAAGCGATAATATTGAAATGGAAGGAGTATCAGACCACTGCAAATCTACCAAGACCTGGCCGTCCCTCTAAACTTTCAGCTCATACAAGGAGAAGACTGATCAGAGATGCAGCCAAGAGGCCCATGATCACTCTGGATGAACTGCAGAGATCTACAGCTGAGATGGGAGACTCTGTCCATAGGACAACAATCAGTCGTATATTGCACAAATCTGGCCTTTATGGAAGAGTGGCAAGAAGAAAGCCATTTCTTAAAGATATCCATAAAAAGTGTTGTTTAAAGTTTGCCACAAGCCACCTGGGAGACACACCAAACATGTGGAAGAAGGTGCTCTGGTCAGATGAAACCAAAATTGAACTTTTTGGCAACAATGCAAAACATTATGTTTGGCGTAAAAGCAACACAGCTCATCACCCTGAACACAACATCCCCACTGTCAAACATGGTGGTGGCAGCATCATGGTTTGGGCCTGCTTTTCTTCAGCAGGGACAGGGAAGATGGTTAAAATTGATGGGAAGATGGATGGAGCCAAATCCTGGACCATTCTGGAAGAAAACCTGATGGAGCCTGCAAAAGACCTGAGGAGATTTGTCTTCCAACAAGACAATGATCCAAAACATAAAGCAAAATCTACAATGGAATGGTTCAAAAATAAACATATCCAGGTGTTAGAATGGCCAAGTCAAAGTCCAGACCTGAATCCAATCGAGAATCTGTGGAAAGAACTGAAAACTGCTGTTCACAAATGCTCTCCATCCAACCTCACTGAGCTCGAGCTGTTTTGCAAGGAGGAATGGGAAAAAAATTTCAGTCTCTCGATGTGCAAAACTGATAGAGACATACCCCAAGCGACTTACAGCTGTAATCGCAGCAAAAGGTGGCGCTACAAAGTATTAACTTAAGGGGGCTGAATAATTTTGCACGCCCAATTTTTCAGTTTTTGATTTGTTAAAAAAAGTTTGAAATATCCAATAAATGTCGTTCCACTTCATGATTGTGTCCCACTTGTTGTTGATTCTTCACAAAAAAATACAGTTTTATATCTTTATGTTTGAAGCCTGAAATGTGGCAAAAGGTCGCAAA
>NW_024606087.1:0-6634 GCF_018296145.1 Oncorhynchus tshawytscha | reverse complement strand
TAATACAGTATACTGTAGCCACACCCTAATACAGTATACTGTACTGTCCCCACACCCTAATACAGTATACTGTACCCACACCCTAATACAGTATACTGTACCCACACCCTAATACAGTATACTGTACTCCACACCCTAATACAGTGTACTGTATCCCACACCCCTAATACAGTTTATGTACTGTATCCACACCCTAATACAGTATACTGTACTGTATCCACACCCTAATACAGTATACTGTACTACACTCCTAATACAGTATACTGTACCCACACCCTAATACAGTATACTGTAGCCACACCCTAATACAGTATACTGTACCCACACCCTAATACAGTATACTGTACGCCACACCCCTAATACAGTATACTGTAGCCCACACCCTAATACAGTATACTGTAGCCCACACCCTAATACAGTATACTGTAGCCACACCCTAATACAGTATACTGTACTGTCCCCACACCCTAATACAGTATACTGTACCCACACCCCTAATACAGTATACTGTACCCATACCTCAATACAGTATACCGTACTGTACCACACCCTAATACAGTGTACTGTACCCACAATTCCTAATACAGTATACTGTATCCACACCCTAATACAGTATACTGTACTGTATCCACATCCTAATACAGTATACTGTACTGTATCCAATAATCTCTAATACAGTATACTAAAATTGCATTCACACCCTAATACAGTATACTGTACTGTACCCACAATTCCAATACAGTGTACTGTATCCACACCCTAATACAGTATACTGTACTGTATCCACACCCCTAATACAGTTTACTGTATACACCCTAATACAGTGTAAATGTACTGTATCCACATTCCTAATACAGTATACTGTACTGTACCTACACCCAATACAGTATACTGTAACACCCAATACAGTATACTGTACTCAATACAGTATATACTGTAGCCACACCCTAATACAGTATACTGTACCTGTCACCCTAATACAGTATATTGTACTTGTATCCACACCCCTCCTAATACAGTGTACTGTACCCACACCCTAATACAGTATACTGTACCCACACCAATACAGTATACTGTACCCACACCCAATACAGTATACTGTACTGTATCCACACCCTAATACAGTGTACTGTATCCACACCCTAATACAGTATATTGCACTACACCCTAATACAGTATACTGTACTGTACCCACACCCTAATACTGTACCCACACCCATAATACAGTGTACTGTACCACACTCCTAATACAGTATACTGTACCCACACCCTAATACAGTATACTGTAGCCACACCCTAATACAGTATACTGTACTGTCCCCACACCCTAATACAGTATACTGTACCTTACACCCTAATACAGTATACTGTACTGTACCCACACCCTAATACAGTGTACTGTACCCACACCCTAATACAGTATACTGTAGCCACAACTCCTACAGTATACTGTACTGTATCCACACCCCAATACAGTTTACTGTATCCACACCCTAATACAGTGTACTGGGTACTGTACCCACACCCTATACAGTATACTGTACCCACACCCTAATACAGTATACTGTACCCACACCCTAATACAGTATAAATGTACCACACCCTAATACAGTATACTGTAGCCTAATACAGTATACTGTACCCACACCCTAATACAGTATATTGTACTGTATCCACACCTCCTAATACAGTGTACTGTATCCACACCCTAATACAGTATACTGTACCCACTAATACAGTATACACACCCCTAATACAGTATGCTGTACTGTATCCACACCCTAATACAGTGTACTGTATCCACACTCAATACAGTATACTGTACCACACCCAATACAGTATGCTACCGTACTGTACCCACACCCTAATACTGTACCCACACCCTAATACAGTGTACTGTACCCACACCCTAATACAGTATACTGTACTGTATCACACCCTAATACAGTATACTGTACCCACACCCTAATACAGTATACTGTACCCACACCTAATACAGTATACTGTAGCCCACACCTCTAATACAGTATTTACTGTGCCACACCCTAATACAGTATACTGTAGCCTGTACTGTACCCTAATACAGTATACTGTACCCACACCCTAATACAGTATTATACTGTACTGTACCCACACCCTAATACAGTGTACTGTATCCACACCCTAATACAGTATACTGTACTGTATCCACCCTAATACAGTATACTGTACTGCCCACACCCCTAATACAGTATACTGTACCCACACCCTAATACAGTATACTGTAAAGCTACCCATTACAGTATACTGTTGTACCCACACCCTAATACAGTATACTGTACCCACACCCTAATACAGAATTACCCAATACAGTATACTGTAACCACCCCTAATACAGTATACTGTAAAGTCCACACCCTCCTAATACAGTATACTGTACCCACACCTAATACAGGTATACTGTACTGTCCCCACACCCTAATACAGTATACTGTACTGTACCCATAGAGTGTGTACCTAATACAGTATACTGTACTGTATCCACACCCTACAGTTTACTGTATCACACCTAATACAGTGTACTGTACTGTACCCACACCCTAATACAGTATACTGTACCCACACCCTAATACAGTATACTGTACCCACACCCTAATACAGTATACTGTACCCACACCCAATACAGTATACTGTAGCCACACCCTAATACAGTATACTGTAGCCACACCTGTACTGTATCCACACCCTAATACAGTATACTGTACTGTATCCACACCCTAATACAGTATATACTGTACTGTACCCACACCCTAATACAGTGTACTGTATCCATTCCCTAATACAGTATACTGTACTGTATCCACACCCTAATACAGTGTACTGTATCCACACCCTAATACAGTATACTGTACCCACACCCTAATACAGTATACTGTACCACACCCTATCACAGTATACTGTAGCCACACCCTAATACAGTATACTGTACCACACCCTAATACAGTATACTGTACCCACACTCCTAATACAGTATACTGTACCCACAATCTCTAATACAGTATACTGTAGTTCCACCCTAATGCTACCAATATACTGTAGCCACACCCTAATACAGTATACTGTACTGTCCTGTTTACACCCTACAGTATACTGTACCCACACCCCAATACAGTATACTGTACTGTACCCACACCCTAATAGAGTGTACTGTACCCACACCCTAATAGAGTATCACCACACCCTAATGGCACAGTACAATGTATCCACACCTCCTACAATACAGTGTACTGCACCATTGTACCCACACCCTAATACAGTATGCTGTACTGTATCCACACCCTAATACAGTATACTGTACTGTACCCACACCCTAATACAGTATGCTGTATTGTGTCTGTACACACAATACAGTATACTGTACCCACACCCTAATACAGTATACTACTGTACCCACACCCAATAATACTGTACCTCCACACCCTAATACAGTGTACTGTACCCACACCCTAATACAGTATACTGTACCACACCCTAATACAGTATACTGTAGCCACACCCCAATACAGTATACTGTACTGTCCTCAGTATACCAAAAACTGACCCCAATACAGTATACTGTACCCACACCCTAATACAGTGTACTGTACCTACACCCTAATATGTGTACTGTACCCACACCCTAATACAGTGTAACAAAGCCTAATACGGTATGCTGTGCACCACCTAATAGACGTGTACTGTATCTGCACCCTAATACAGTATACTGTATGGCCATCCACACCCTAATACAGGTATACTGTACTGTGCCCACACCCTAATACAGTGTACTGTACTGCCCATGCCTAATGCAGTATACTGTACTGTCCTCACCCTAATACAGTATACTGTGCCCACACCCTAATACAGTATGGTAACGCGCCTACCTGTGCTGTAACACGTCTAATACAGTATACTGTGCGCACACGCCTAATACAGTATACTGTACTGTGTGCCCACACCCTAATACAGTGTACTGTACCCACCCTAATAGAGTGTACTGTACCCACACCCTAATACAGTTTACTGTATCCACACCCTAATACAGTATACTGTACTGTATCCACACCCTAATACAGTATGCTGTACTGTATCCACACCTTGGAAGGTGTATACTGTACTGTACCCACACCCTAATACTGTACCCACACCCTAATACAGTGTACTGTACCCACACCCTAATACAGTATACTGTACCCACACCCTAATACAGTATACTGTAGCCACACCCCTAATACAGTATACTGTACTGTCCCCACACCCTAATACAGTATACTGTACCCACACCCTAATACAGTATACTGTACTGTACCCACACCCTAATACAGTGTACTGTACCCACACCCTAATAGAGTGTACTGTATCCACACCCTAATACAGTATACTGTACTGTATCCACACCCTAATACAGTTTACTGTATCTACACCCTAATACAGTGTACTGTACTGTACCCACACCCTAATACAGTATACTGTACCCACACCCTAATACAGTATACTGTACCCACACCCTAATACAGTATACTGTACCCACACCCTAATACAGTATACTGTAGCCACACCCTAATACAGTATACTGTAGCCACACCCTAATACAGTATACTGTAGCCACACCCTAATACAGTATATTGTACTGTATCCACACCCTCCTAATACAGTGTACTGTACCCACACCCTAATACAGTATACTGTACCCACACCCTAATACAGTATACTGTACTGTATCCACACCCTAATACAGTGTACTGTATCCACACCCTAATACAGTATACTGTACCCACACCCTAATACAGTATACTGTACTGTACCCACACCCTAATACTGTACCCACACCCTAATACAGTGTACTGTACCCACACCCTAATACAGTATACTGTACCCACACCCTAATACAGTATACTGTACCCACACCCTAATACAGTATACTGTACCCACACCCTAATACAGTATACTGTAGCCACACCCTAATACAATATACTGTAGCCACACCCTAATACAGTATACTGTACTGTCCCCACACCCTAATACAGTATACTGTACCCACACCCTAATACAGTATACTGTACTGTACCCACACCCTAATACAGTGTACTGTACCCACACCCTAATAGAGTGTACTGTACCCACACCCTAATACAGTATACTGTATCCACACCCTAATACAGTATACTGTACTGTACCCACACCCTAATACAGTATGCTGTACTGTATCCACACCCTAATACAGTATACTGTACTGTACCCACACCCTAATACAGTATGCTGTACTGTATCCACACCCTAATACAGTATACTGTACCCACACCCTAATACAGTATACTGTACTGTACCCACACCCTAATACTGTACCCACACCCTAATACAGTGTACTGTACCCACACCCTAATACAGTATACTGTACCCACACCCTAATACAGTATACTGTAGCCACACCCTAATACAGTATACTGTACTGTCCCCACACCCTAATACAGTATACTGTACCCACACCCTAATACAGTATACTGTACTGTACCCACACCCTAATACAGTGTACTGTACCCACACCCTAATAGAGTGTACTGTATCCACACCCTAATACAGTATACTGTACTGTATCCACACCCTAATACAGTTTACTGTATCTACACCCTAATACAGTGTACTGTACTGTACCCACACCCTAATACAGTATACTGTACCCACACCCTAATACAGTATACTGTACCCACACCCTAATACAGTATACTGTACCCACACCCTAATACAGTATACTGTAGCCACACCCTAATACAGTATACTGTACTGTACCCACACCCTAATACAGTGTACTGTACCCACACCCTAATACAGTGTACTGTACCCACACCCTAATACAGTATACTGTACCCACACCCTAATACAGTATACTGTACTGTACCCACACCCTAATACAGTATGTACTGTATCCCACACCCTAATACAGTATACTGTACTGTACCCACACCCTAATACAGTATACTGTACTGTATCCACACCCTAATACAGTATACTGTACCCACACCCCTAATACAGTATACTGTACTGTACCCACACCCTAATACTGTACCCACACCCTAATACAGTGTACTGTACCCACACCCTAATACAGTATACTGTACCCACACCCTAATACAGTATACTGTAGCCACACCCTAATACAGTATACTGTACTGTCCCCACACCCTAATACAGTATACTGTACCCACACCCTAATACAGTATACTGTACTGTACCCACACCCTAATACAGTGTACTGTACCCACACCCTAATACGAGTGTACTGTATCCACACCCCTAATACAGTATACTGTACTGTATCCACACCCTAATACAGTTTACTGTATCTACACCCTAATACAGTGTACTGTACTGTACCCACACCCTAATACAGTATACTGTACCCACACCCTAATACAGTATACTGTACCCACACCCTAATACAGTATACTGTACTCCCCACACCCTAATACAGTATACTGTAGCCCACACCCTAATACAGTATACTGTAGCCACACCCTAATACAGTATACTGTAGCCACACCCTAATACAGTATACTGTACTGTACCCACACTCCTAATACAGTGTACTGTACCCACACCCTAATACAGTATACTGTAC
>NW_024606086.1:0-6630 GCF_018296145.1 Oncorhynchus tshawytscha | reverse complement strand
ATATAATGACAGCAGATGGTAGACCAGGTAATATAATGACAGTAGATGGTAGACCAGGGTTGGTAGACCAGGGCAATATAATGACAGTAGATGGTAGACCAGGCAATATAATGACAGTAGACAGTAGGGTATGGTAATGACAGTAGATGGTAGACCAGGGCAATATAATGACAGTAGATGGTAGACCAGGGCAATATAATGACAGTAGATGGTAGACCAGGGTAATATAATGACAGTAGATGGTAGACCAGGTAATATAATGACAGTAGATGGTAGACCAGGGTAATATAATGACAGTAGATGGTAGACCAGGGTAATATAATGACAGTAGATGGTAGACCAGGGTAATATAATGACAGTAGATGGTAGACCAGGGTAATATAATGACAGATGGTAGGGTAATATAATGACAGTAGATGGTAGACCAGGGCAATATAATGACAGTAGATGGGTAGACCAGGGTAATATAATGACAGTAGATGGTAGACCAGGGTAATATAATGACAGTAGATGGTAGACCAGGGTAATATAATGACAGTAGATGGTAGACCAGGGTAATATAATGACAGTAGATGGTAGACCAGGGTAATATAATGACAGTAGATGGTAGACCAGGGTAATATAATGACAGTAGATGGTAGACCAGGCAATATAATGACAGTAGATGGTAGACCAGGGTAATATAATGACAGTAGATGGTAGACCAGGGTAATATAATGACAGTAGATGGTAGACCAGGGTAATATAATGACAGTAGATGGTAGACCAGGGTAATATAATGACAGTAGATGGTAGACCAGGGTAATATAATGACAGTAGATGGTAGACCAGGGTAATATAATGACAGTAGATGGTAGACCAGGGTAATATAATGACAGTAGATGGTAGACCAGGGTAATATAATGACAGTAGATGGTAGACCAGGGTAATATAATGACAGTAGATGGTAGACCAGGGCAATATAATGACAGTAGATGGTAGACCAGGGTAATATAATGACAGTAGATGGTAGACCAGGGTAATATAATGACAGTAGATGGTAGACCAGGGTAATATAATGACAGTAGATGGTAGACCAGGGTAATATAATGACAGTAGATGGTAGACCAGGCAATATAATGACAGTAGATGGTAGACCAGGGTAATATAATGACAGTAGATGGTAGACCAGGGTAATATAATGACAGTAGATGGTAGACCAGGGTAATATAATGACAGTAGATGGTAGACCAGGGTAATATAATGACAGTAGATGGTAGACCAGGGTAATATAATGACAGTAGATGGTAGACCAGGGTAATATAATACAGTAGATGGTAGACCAGGTAATATAATGACAGTAGATGGTAGACCAGGGTATAATGACAGTAATGACAGACCAGATGGTAGACCAGGGTAATATAATGACAGTAGATGGTAGACCAGGGTAATATAATGACAGTAGATGGTAGACCAGGGTAATATAATGACAGTAGATGGTAGACCAGGGTAATATAATGACAGTAGATGGTAGACCAGGGTAATATAATGACAGTAGATGGTAGACCAGGGTAATATAATGACAGTAGATGGTAGACCAGGGTAATATAATGACAGTAGATGGTAGACCAGGGTAATATAATGACAGTAGATGGAAGACCAGGGTAATATAATGACAGTAGATGGTAGACCAGGGTAATATAATGACAGTAGATGGTAGACCAGGGTAATATAATGACAGTAGATGGTAGACCAGGGTAATATAATGACAGTAGATGGTAGACCAGGGTAATATAATGACAGTAGATGGTAGACCAGGGTAATATAATGACAGTAGATGGTAGACCAGGGTAATATAATGACAGTAGAGTGGAGACCAGGGTAATACAATGACTGTAGATTGAATACCAGGGTAAAATAGTGTCAGTAGATGGTAGACCAGGGTAATATAATGACAGTAGAGGGTAGACCAGGGTAATTAATGACAGTAGATGGGAGACCAGGGTAATATAATGACAGTAGATGGTAGACCAGGGTAATACAAGGGTAATTAATGATGGTAGACCAGGGTAATATAATGACTGTATATGGAATACCAGGGTAATATAATGACAGTAGATGGTAGACCAGGGTAATATAATGACAGTAGATGGTAGACCAGGGTAATACCAGGGTAATATAATGACAGTAGATGGATTTCCAGGGTAATATCATGACAGTAGATGGTAGACCAGGGTAATATAATGAGAGTAGATGGTAGACCAGGGTAATATATTGACAGTAGAGGGGATACCAGGGTAATATAATGACAGTAGATGGGTGTCCAGGGTAATATCATGACAGTAGATGGTAGACCAGGGTAATATAATGAGAGTAGATGGTAGACCAGGGTAATATAATGACAGTAGATGGTAGACCAGGGTAATATAATGACAGTAGATGGTAGACCAGGGTAATATAATGACAGTAGATGGTAGACCAGGGTAATATAATGACAGTAGATGGTAGACCAGGGTAATATAATGACAGTAGACTGGAGACCAGGGTAATATAATGACAGTAGATGGTAGACCAGGGTAATATAATAACAGTAGATGGTAGACCAGGGTAATATAATGACAGTAGATGGTAGACCAGGGTAATATAATGACAGTAGATGGTAGACCAGGGTAATATAATGACAGTAGATGGTAGACCAGGGTAATATAATGACAGTAGATGGTAGACCAGGGTAATATAATGACAGTAGATGGTAGACCAGGGTAATATAATGACAGTAGAGGGTAGACCAGGGTAATATAATGACAGTAGATGGTAGACCAGGGTAATATAATGACAGTAGAGGGTAGACCACCAGGTAATATAATGACAGTAGATGGTAGACCAGGGTAATATAATGACAGTAGATGGTAGACCAGGGTAATATAAAGACAGTAGATGGTAGACCAGGGTAATATAATGACAGGGTAATATAGAGGGTAGACCAGGGTAATATAATGACAGTAGATGGTAGACCAGGGTAATATAATGACAGTAGATGGGTAGACCAGGGTAATATAATGACAGTAGATGGTAGACCAGGGTAATATAATGACAGTAGATGGTAGACCAGGGTAATATAATGACAGTAGATGGTAGACCAGGGTAATATAATGACAGTAGATGGTAGACCAGGGTAATATAATGACAGTAGATGGTAGACCAGGGTAATATAATGACAGTAGATGGTAGACCAGGGTAATATAATGACAGTAGATGGTAGACCAGGGTAATATAATGACAGTAGATGGGGGTAGACCAGGGTAATATAATGACAGTAGATGGTAGACCAGGGTAATATAATGACAGTAGATGGTAGACCAGGGTAATATAATGACAGTAGATGGTAGACCAGGGTAATATAATGACAGTAGATGGTAGACCAGGGTAATATAAATGACAGTAGATGGTAGACCAGGGTAATATAATGACAGTAGATGGTAGACCAGGGTAATATAATGACAGTAGATGGTAGACCAGGGTAATATAATGACAGTAGATGGTAGACCAGGGTAATATAATGACAGTAGAGGGTAGACCAGGGTAATATAATGACAGTAGATGGTAGACCAGGGTAATATAAATGACAGTAGATGGTAGACCAGGGTAATATAATGACAGTAGATGGTAGACCAGGGTAATATAATGACAGTAGATGGTAGACCAGGGTAATATAATGACAGTAGATGGTAGACCAGGGTATAATGACAGTAGATGGTAGACCAGGGTAATATAATGACAGTAGATGGTAGACCAGGGTAATATAATGAGAGTAAATGGTAGACCAGGGTAATACAATGGCAATAAAATGACAGTAGATGGTAGACCAGGGTAATATAATGACAGTAGATGGTAGACCAGGGTAATATAATGACAGTAGAGGGTAGACCAGGGTAATATAATGACAGTAGAGGGTAGACCAGGGTAATATAATGACAGTAGATGGTAGACCAGGGTAATATAATGACAGTAGATGGTAGACCAGGGTAATATCATGACAGTATATGGTAGACCAGGGTAATATAATGACAGTAGATGGTAGACCAGGGTAAAGTAATGACAGTTGATTGAATTCCAGGGTAGTATAAATGACAGTAGATGGTAGACCAGGGTAATTAATGAAAGTAGATGGTAGACCAGGGTAATATAATGACAGTAGACTGGAGACCAGGGTAATATAATGACAGTAGATGGTAGGGTAATATACCAGGGTAATATAAATGACAGTAGATGGGTAGACCAGGGTAATATAATGACAGTAGATGGTAGACCAGGGCAATATAATGACAGTAGATGGTAGACCAGGGTAATATAATGACAGTAGATGGGTAATAGACAGTAGATGGTAATAGGGTAATGACAGTAGATGGTAGACCAGGGTAATATAATGACAGTAGATGGTACCAGGGTAATATAATGACAGTAGATGGGGACCAATATAATGACAGTAGATGGTAGACCAGGGTAATATAATGACAGTAGATGGTAGACCAGGGTAATATAATGACAGTAGATGGTAGACCAGGGTAATATAATGACAGTAGATGGTAGACCAGGGTAATATAATGACAGTAGATGGTAGACCAGGGTAATATAATGACAGTAGATGGTAGACCAGGGTAATATAATGACAGTAGATGGTAGACCAGGGTAATATAATGACAGTAGATGGTAGACCAGGGTAATATAATGACAGTAGATGGTAGACCAGGGTAATATAATGACAGTAAAGGGTAGACCAGGGTAATATAATGACAGTAGAGGGTAGACCAGGGTAATTCATGACAGTAGAGGGTAGACCAGGGTAATAGAATAACAGCAGATGGTAGACCAGCTCCTGTCAGAACACCACTCAGAATACCATTGTCAGAATACCACTATTTCTTGTCAGAATACTCACTTTTCTGTCAGAATACCACTATCTCTGTCAGAACACCACCATTCTGTCAGAACACCACCATCCTGTCAGAACACCACCATTCTGTCAGAACACCACATCTTCTGTCAGAACACTACCATCTCTGTCAGAACACCACCATTCTCTGTCAGAACACCACCATTCTGTCAGAATACCTGTCAGAATACCACCATCTCTGTCAGAACACCACCATTCCTGTCAGAACACCACCATCTCTGTCAGAACACCACCATCTTTGTCAGAATACCATCATTCTGTCAGAACACCACCATTCTGTCAGAACACCACCATCTCTGTCAGAACACCACCTTCTGTCAGAACACCACCATTCTGTCAGAACACCACCATCTCTGTCAGAACACCACCATCTCTGTCAGAACACCATTTCCTGTCAGAATACTACCATTCTGTCAGAATACCACCATTTTGTCAGAACACCATTTTGTCAGAATACACCACCATCTCAGGAATACTATTTGCTCGGAACACCACCATCTCTGTCAGAACACCACCATCCTGTCAGAACACCATTCTGTCAGAACACCACCATCTCTGTCAGAACACCATTCTGTCAGAACACCACCATTTCCGGTTAGAACACTACCATTCTGCCGGGAACACCACTATCTATGCCAGAATACATTTCTGTCAGAACACCACCATCTCTGTCAGAACACCAACATTCTGTCAGAATACCATCTCTGTTAGAACACCACTATCTTCCTGTCAGAATACCATGCCTGTCAGACATACTATTTTGCCGTATCACTTACATCTCTGTCAGAACACCAACATCTTGTCAGAACACCACCATTCGTCAGAACACCACTATTTTGTCAGAATACACCATTCCTGTCAGAATACTACCATTCTGTCAGAACACCACCATTTTGTTAGAACACCACTATTTTGTCAGAATACTACCATCTTCTTGCCAGAATACCACTATTCTGTCAGAATACTACTCATCTCTGTCAGAACACCACCATTCTGTCAGAACACCACCATTCCTGTCAGAATACCATTCTGTCAGAACACCACCATTCCTGTCAGAACACCTCCATTCTTCTGCTCAGAACCCTACCATCTTGTCAGAACACCACCATTCCTGTCAGAACACCATTCTTGTCAGAACACCACTATTCCTGTCAGAACACCATCTTCTGTCAGAACACCACCATTCTGTCAGAATACATCTTCACTACCATTCCTGTCAGAACACCTCACCATTCCTGGTGTCAGAATACCACTATGCCAGAAATCCACAGTCTCTGTCAGAACACCACCATTCCTGTCAGAACACCACCATCTCTGTCAGAACACCACCATTTGTCAGAACACCACCATCTGCTTTCATCTCTGTCAGAACACCATCTCTGTCAGAACACCAACATTCCTGTCAGAATACTCATCTCGGGAGCCAGAATACCTGCTTTCTGCGTCAGAATACCACCATTCTGTCAGAACACCACCACCCTGTCAGAACACCATGTCTGCCGTACAATTATCTCTACTCAAACACCCATTTCCTGTCAGAACACCACCATCTCTGTCAGGAACACCACCATTCTGTCAGAACACCTACCATCTCTGTCAGAACACCACACTCTGTCAGAACACCATTCCTGTCAGAACACCAACATCTCTGTCAGAGAACACCACAGTAATACGTAAATCTGAACGGGGGCCATACC
>NW_024606085.1:0-6629 GCF_018296145.1 Oncorhynchus tshawytscha | reverse complement strand
GCAAGAAGTAGATTTTCTTAACATGCCACATAATAAGTTGCATGGACTCTGTGTGCAGTAGTGTTTAACATGATTTGGATTTTTAAAATGAATTTATTTAACCTTAATTTAACCAGGAATGGCTCATTGAGATTAAAATGTATTTTTCAAGAGTGCCCTGGCCAAGATAGGCAGCACAATTTCGTTACAAAAAATTACAGACAGACAACATGAAAAACTACAAGTAATCTAGTAAAAACCATTGAATTCACAAGGGTATTAAACAGCAAATTAAAAACATTGACAGGTAAGGGAATCAGCCTCAAAATCCTTCATCAGTGATTTAAAAACACCAATCGGGACAAGTTCGTCCAGTTTAAAAGTATTTTGTAAGGTGAGAGTACCCACCACATTTCTGAACAATAAAAATGCACAAATAAAAAGGTAGCAAACCCAAAATGGCTTTGTAAATAAAAGTATACCAGTGACTGAGCCTACGAGTGACTCGAGAAGGCCAGCCAACCCTGGTACACAAAGTGCAGTGGTGCGTAAGGGTTTTGTTTAAAATAAATCTCAAAGTGCCATGGAACTTGATCTCACTTGATCTCAAACACTGAGCGGAAGCATTCATATATAAAATATCCCCTTAGTCTAGTAAAGGCATAAATGTAGCTGACACTAGCCTCCTTCTGGCTTCAATAGAAAAACAGGCCTTATTCCTCAAATAAAATCCCAATTTCAGCTTCAATTTTTTTTGTTAGTTGTTTAATATGCAATTTAAAAGAGAGGCCTTCATCAATTAAAATTCCAAGATATTTATATGAGGTTACAACCTCAATCTCCTTGCCCTGACAGGAAGTAATAGGTGAAAGGTTCAGAGGCCTATTTCTTACATTAGAAAACACCATTAGTTTAGTTTTGTCAGTATTGAGGATAAGCTTCAATTGACACAAGGTATGTTGAACAGTATAAAAAGCAGTTTGCATGTTCTGGAAAGCTTTTGTAAGAGACGAGGCACAACAGTAAATAACAGTATCATCAGCATGAAAATGAAGTTGTGCATTTTGGACATTTTTGTCTAAATCATTTATATAAATAGTGAATAAGAGAGGACCAAGTACAGAGCCTTGGGGCACACCATTCAAGACAGACAATTTAACAGACATAAGCCCATCAAATTGAGTGCACTGAGTTCTATCAGACAGATAGTTAGCAAACCATGCAACTGCATGCTCCGAAAGACCTACACTCGACAATCTCTGCCTTAGTATAGCATGATCAACTGTATCAAAAGCCTTAGAGAGATCAATAAAAAGTGAGACACAGTGGTGTTTTTTGTCAAGGGCTTCAAGTGATATCATTTAAAACCTTCATGGCTGCTGTAATTGTGCTATGCTTCTTCCTGAAGCCCGATTGGTAAATAACTATTTTAGCTGTTCACAAGGGTTTCAAGTAATTTCACCAGGGGTGACAGCATTGAGATTGGCCTATAATTAATTGAAAGAGTTGGATCTCCCCCTTTTTAAAAGTGGTAGGACAAATGCTGATTTCCAGATCTTTGGAATGTCATTACATTCCAGGGTTAGATTGAACAGAGATGTAAAGTGGTTCAGCTATGAAATCAGCTGCCAGATATAAAAAGCAGGGATCCAAAGATCAGGACCTGTAGGCTTTCTCTGATCTAAGGATTTCAGGGCTTTATGTACCTCCTGCACTGAGAATGGCAAAAAGCTAAAAGTTTGACCAGCTCTCACTGGTTCATCCACACAGGGTTGTACAGAGACAGAGGACACAGAATCAAACAGCCTACCAGATGATACAAAGTGCTCATTGAAACAATTCAGCATTTATTTCAGTTGTCATGTATAGCAACAGAGTCCTTCAAAACACAAGATGGTAATTCATTAACATTCCTGTCACCAGACATAGACTTAATAGGCACCCAAAACGTTCTAGGGTCATTCGGGTTATCAGTGGTAACAGACATAAAATATTCAGACTTGGCCTTCCTGAGAAGAAAAGAACACTTGTTTCGTAACTGGCTAAAAATAAGCCAATCAGCATCAGAACATGTTTTCCTTGCTTTAGCCCAGGCTAGATTACGGCCTTGAATAATACAAGACAGCTCAGAAGAAAACCATGGATTATCCCGCCCTTTAACCCTGAACCTGTGGAATGGGGCATGTTTGTTTACTATTTGGGAAAAAACATCAAGAATTTCCAGGCAGTTTCCACATCAGGGATAAGATCAATTTTGCTCCAGTCAAACTAAAATAATCATGAAAGAAAGCCTGCTCATTAAAACACTTCAAATTTCTCTTACGAATAAAACGTGGGTTTGTCTTAGGAACCTTAGAATTTCTAACAGCAACAACAGCACAATGGTCACTTAAATCATTACAAAAAACACCAACCGCAGAATATTTATGTGGAACATTTGCCAATATCAAATCAATCAGGGTAGATTTATCTGGGCATTTGAGATTTGGGCGAGTGGGTGAGTTAATCAACTGGGTAAGATTCATAGAATTACAAAACATTTTTAAATGAATGACTACCTCATCTCTGTACACCACACATACAATTATCTGTAAGGTCCCTAAGTTGAGCAGCGAATTTCAAACACAGCTTAAACCACAAAGAACAGAGAATTTTTCCAATACCTCTCAAAGAAGAGCACCCATTGGTAGATGGGTAAAGCAAATTATAATCTGACAATGAATTTCCCATTGAGCGTGGATAAATTATAAATTACACTTTGGATAGTTTATCAATACACCCAGTCACTACAAACCCACTCAGGGATTTCACCCACAGGAGGTTGGTGGCACCTTAATTGGGGAGAACGTACTCGTGTTAGTCATTTTTTGTCAGTACTACCATATAGCAGCATCAGCGTAGTATAATGTCCAATAGTCAATACTTTCTCTCTTCTCTCTCTGAATCATCTGGTCCCTCCACCTCTCAATTCCTGACCTTGTCCTCCAGAGCCTTCAGCTCTCCCTCCACCTGCTGGGTAAAGTACGCCCTCAGCTCCTGGGTCTCCTTCTCCCAGAAGGCCTTGGGCAGGTCGAAGCTGGATTTGTCTCGAAGGGATACAGCTTTTGTGAAAATGTAGTTTTCTAGCAAGTTTAGCAGAATTTGTGCAGCAGGTTAGGATAATTAACGTATCAGGTTATGATGATTAGATGAAAGTACGGAAAAGGGTTAGGATTAGCTAAAATGCTAAAAGAATACAACTTCAACTTGACAAAAGCTTTATCTCATCTAGACTTGACTGTCGAAGAGAGGGCCCATGTCTACCCTGCCACCCATGCCATGCAGGTCGCTGGCTCTCTCCTGTTGCACACGGGACACACTCTTTTCACAACACTTCAATAAGAAATTATTTTGGTAGCAGATTAGGAGCAGGGACAGATTACCGAACGGCCCCAGATAGCATATGATATCAAAATGTGTAGAATTACAGGAAATTAGCTTTAAAACTGAAACCTTTCCTATCAACCTCATGGCAAAAGGTGTTGAATATCAGAGAATTAGCTTTATAAAACTGCACATTTTGTCTCAGCCTCATTGCAAAATGTGTAAAATAGCATAATCAAATTGCAAATGTTCCTCTCTGCACCATGGCAAAATGTGTTTAATAGCAGAAAAGTAAGCTCAGGGTCCCAAATGCTCTCATCCAACCCAGATTAGGAGAGCATTTTCCCTGAACCTAACTATTTTACCTGACCTTAACCTTAGGCTCTTAACATGCTATGATAATTCTCCTAACCTGCTACATGAATTCTCATAAACTGCTACGAAAAAGTCAATTCCGTTTCAAAGTGGAGTGAAAAGAGTGTCTCTGTGGCATCCAGCCCACCAGACTCCTCTTTGGAAATAGACTTCAAAGAGGAAGTTGGTGTCGGAGAAGTTGAGAGGTGTGTGAGAATCACTCAGATACAATTACAGTTACTCTGTTTCATACCAAGTCTGTTTTTCATGTCTGTTTTTCATGTTCATGTTTAATGACATTAATTGTTGACCAGTTGAAGAAGGATTTTATTGAATTGGATAACACGATTAAAGACAAACGCACAGCTCTACAAATAGCCATTAATGATGATGACATATTCAAATGAACTCATGAAAACTAACCAAACGCTCCAGGACAAGTTGTCTTCAGAAATAAAGGAACTTAAAATCAAGAAATTCAACCAAGACAAAAAACACAAGGCTGAGGATAAAGTCTACTTCTGGAGAAACCCTGACAAGGGAGGTCCTGCTCCTCCTCTCCATGACAGACGCAGGAGGGATGCCGCTTACTTCTATCCACCCCCGTCTGATCAACGCTCTACAACCAGCGCCTCATCGGCTTCCAGTGGTAGTTTTTTATTCAACCAGAGACTGGACGGACAGAAGGGCGGAGGAGGCCGCAGGCACGCGCATCTAGATGGAGGGATGTGGAGGAGGCGCACCCGACGGGGTAAGAAGAAACGACTATCAGAGGTAGGAGGAGGCACCGCATCTCAGATGGAGGGACGCGGTCCCAGAACCCATGAGACTGAGTGTCTTTAATTTATCAAGCAAGATATTGATCCCTGCCCATGTCTCTTTGCTTAATAAAGGGTTGTATTTTGTGCCTACAACCCAGTGCAACAATTTTGATGTTAAGGTAGACCTGTTTAAGTTTTTCAGAAACATCTGTTTAAGGGAATACTTTAGCTCCCCTAATTCTGACACTTCTATTGAACCAGCAGGTTGCTCTCCTGCACATATTCCGACTCCTTTTAGAAGCAAGAGTTATTTTATACCTCCAGCCTATCGCAATCACTATCGAGATATATTGCAGACTTGTGGAAAAAGATGTTGGACATCTCCTTAAGAATAAACAGGGGTCCCAATCTTTCCATAATTTACCTGAGGATGAAGAACAAGCTTTGCTTGATATACAATCTGATACGTCAGTCCTTATTCGTCCTGCTGATAAGGGTGGGTCGGTTGTTCAGTCTGGTACGTCAGTCCTTATTCGTCCTGCTGATATGGGTGGGTCGGTTGTTCAGTCTGGTACGTCAGTCCTTATTCGTCCTGCTGATAAGGGTGGGTCGGTTGTTCAGTCTGGTACGTCAGTCCTTATTCGTCCTGCTGATAAGGGTGGGTCGGTTGTTCAGTCTGGTACGTCAGTCCTTATTCGTCCTGCTGATATGGGTGGGTCGGTTGTTCAGTCTGGTACGTCAGTCCTTATTCGTCCTGCTGATAAGGGTGGGTCGGTTGTTCAGTCTGGTACGTCAGTCCTTATTCGTCCTGCTGATAAGGGTGGGTCGGTTGTTCAGTCTGGTACGTCAGTCCTTATTCGTCCTGCTGATAAGGGTTGGTCGGTTGTTCAGTCTGGTACGTCAGTCCTTATTCGTCCTGCTGATATGGGTGGGTCGGTTGTTCAGTCTGGTACGTCAGTCCTTATTCGTCCTGCTGATAAGGGTGGGTCGGTTGTTCAGTCTGGTACGTCAGTCCTTATTCGTCCTGCTGATAAGGGTGGGTCGGTTGTTCAGTCTGGTACGTCAGTCCTTATTCGTCCTGCTGATAAGGGTGGGTCGGTTGTTCAGTCTGGTACGTCAGTCCTTATTCGTCCTGCTGATAAGGGTGGGTCGGTTGTTCAGTCTGGTACGTCAGTCCTTATTCGTCCTGCTGATAAGGGTGGGTCGGTTGTTCAGTCTGGTACGTCAGTCCTTATTCGTCCTGCTGATAAGGGTGGGTCGGTTGTTCAGTCTGGTACGTCAGTCCTTATTCGTCCTGCTGATAAGGGTGGGTCGGTTGTTCAGTCTGGTACGTCAGTCCTTATTTGTCCTGCTGATAAGGGTGGGTCGGTTGTTCAGTCTGGTACGTCAGTCCTTATTCGTCCTGCTGATAAGGGTGGGTCGGTTGTTCAGTCTGGTACGTCAGTCCTTATTCGTCCTGCTGATAAGGGTGGGTCGGTTGTTCAGTCTGGTACGTCAGTCCTTATTCGTCCTGCTGATAAGGGTGGGTCGGTTGTTCAGTCTGGTACGTCAGTCCTTATTCGTCCTGCTGATAAGGGTGGGTCGGTTGTTCAGTCTGGTACGTCAGTCCTTATTCGTCCTGCTGATAAGGGTGGGTCGGTAGTTCAGTCTGGTACGTCAGTCCTTATTCGTCCTGCTGATAAGGGTGGGTCGGTTGTTCAGTCTGGTACGTCAGTCCTTATTCGTCCTGCTGATAAGGGTGGGTCGGTTGTTCAGTCTGGTACGTCAGTCCTTATTCGTCCTGCTGATAAGGGTGGGTCGGTTGTTCAGTCTGGTACGTCAGTCCTTATTCGTCCTGCTGATAAGGGTGGGTCGGTTGTTCAGTCTGGTACGTCAGTCCTTATTCGTCCTGCTGATAAGGGTGGGTCGGTTGTTCAGTCTGGTACGTCAGTCCTTATTCTTCCTGCTGATATGGGTGGGTCGGTTGTTCAGTCTGGTACGTCAGTCCTTATTCGTCCTGCTGATAAGGGTGGGTCGGTTGTTCAGTCTGGTACGTCAGTCCTTATTCGTCCTGCTGATATGGGTGGGTCGGTTGTTCAGTCTGGTACGTCAGTCCTTATTCGTCCTGCTGATAAGGGTGGGTCGGTTGTTCAGTCTGGTACGTCAGTCCTTATTCGTCCTGCTCATAAGGGT
>NW_024606084.1:0-6620 GCF_018296145.1 Oncorhynchus tshawytscha | reverse complement strand
TCTCTCCCAGACTATTCTCTGGTTCTTTCCCAGAATCCCCTGTTGTATTGTAATATTCCGGCCGTATCTCCAGGTGTTCCAGGCAATATGACTGCTGGGCTTTGGCTCCGTCTGATTGGAGGATAAGCGGCAGTGTGAGCCAGTAGTACTCTCAACATCCATCACTGACTATCTCTGTAAACACACTCATAGACTTGCAAAAACACACTTCAACATTTCAAATGTCATTACGTGCAAATTGTTAGAACAAAAAAGGGACAATAAAGTTACATTTGAACTCGGGAAGTTTACATCCACTTAGGTTGGAGTCATTACAACTAGTCTACATACACTTAGGTTGGAGTCATTACAACTAGTTTATATACACTTAGGTTGGAGTCATTACAACTAGTTTATATACACTTAGGTTGGAGTCATTACAACTAGTCTACATACACTTAGGTTGGAGTCATTACAACTAGTTTACATACACTTAGGTTGGAGTCATTACAACTAGTTTACACACACTTGGGTTGGAGTCATTACAACTAGTTTACACACTTAGGTTGGAGTCATTACAACTAGTTTACACACAGGTTGGAGTCATTACAACTAGTTTATATACACTTAGGTTGGAGTCATTACAACTCACACACTTAGGTTGGAGTCATTATAACTCATTTTTCAACCACTCCACAAATGTCTTGTTAAACAAACTACAGTTTTGGCAAGTCGGTTAGGACATCTACTTTGTGCATGATACAAGTCATTTTTACAACTGACTGTGCCTTTAAACAGCTTGGAACATTCCAGAAAATGATGTCATGGCTTTAGAAGCTTCTGATAGGCTAATTGACATCATTTGAGTCAATTGGAGTGGTCCCTGTGGATGTATTTCAAGGCCTACCTTCAAACTCAGTGCCTCTTTGCTTGACATCATGGGGAAAATCAAAAGAAATCAGCCAAGATCTCAAAAAAAAATTTTAGACCTCCACAAGTCTGGTTCATCTTTGGGAGCAATTTCCAAACACCTGAAGCCACGTTCATCTATACAAACAATAGTACACAAGTATAAACACCATGGGACCACGCAGACATCATACCGCTCAGGATGGAGATGCGTTCTGTCTCTAGAGATGGATGTACTTTGGTGCGAAAGTGCAAATCAATCCCAGAACAACAGCAAAAGGACCTTGTGAAGATGCTGGAGGAAACAGGTACAAAAGTATCTATATCCACAGTAAAACGAGTCCTATATCGACATAACCTGAAAGACCCCTCAGCAAGGAAGAAGCCACTGCTCCAAAACCGCCATAAAAAAGCCAGACTACGGTTTTGCAACTGCACATGGGGACAAAGATTGTTCTTTTTGGAGAAATGTCCTGGTCTGATGAAACAAAAATAGAACTGTTTGGCCTTAATGACCATCGTTATGTTTGGAGGAAAAAGGAGGAGCCTTGCAAGCTGAAGAACATGTTTTTCCACCAACACCACTTTTCCATCAATTTCTACATAATTTGCCCTCGTACCAAATTGAGTCCAATGCTTTTTTGAAATCAACAAAGCATGAGAAGACTTTTGCCTTTGTTTGTTTGTTGATTAGGGTGTGCAGGGTGAATACGTGGTCTGTTGTACGGCAATTTAGTAAAAGCCAATTTTAAGGAAATGCACGAGTCTGGTGTTAATGATAATGCAGAGGATTTTCCCAAGGTTGCTGTTGACAAATATCCCCTGGTAGTTATTGGGGTCAAATTTGTCTCCACATTTGTGGATTCATGTGATCAGACACCTGAACAGCTAATCAAAGGGCTTCTACCCCGAGCCATAAGACTCCTGAACAGCTAGTCACAGGGCTTCTACCCCCCAGCCATAAGACTCCTGAACAGGTAATCAAAGGGCTTCTACCCCCCCCTCCTGAACAGCTAATCACAGGGCTACCCGGACCCCTCTTTTAGGGTGCTGTTTGCAGTCCTCTCTGTTTATTATCTTATTATCTATATATATATATATATATATATACTTTACCTACATGTACATATTACCTCAATTACCTCGACTAACAATGCCCCTCCACATTGACTCTGTACAGTAACACCCTGTATATAGCCTCCACATTGACTCTGTACTGTAACACCCTGTATATAGCCTCCACATTGACTCTGTACCGTAACACCCTGTATATAGCCTCCACATTGACTCTGTACCGTAACACCCTGTATATAGCCTCCACATTGACTCTGTACCGGTACCCCTGTATATAGTCTCCACATTGACTCTGTACCCCCTGTATATAGCCTCCACATTGACTCTGTACCGGTACCCCCTGTATATAGTCTCCACATTGACTTTGTACCGTAACACCCTGTATATAGCCTCCACATTGACTCTGTACCGTAACACCCTGTATATAGTCTCCACATTGACTCTCTACCGGTACCCCCTGTATATAGTCTCCACATTGACTCTGTGCCGGTACCCCTGTATATAGTCTCCACATTGACTCTGTACCCCCTGTATATAGCCTCCACATTGACTCTGTACCGTAACACCCTGTATATAATCTCCACATTGACTCTGTACCGTAAACACCCTGTATATAGCCTCCACATTGACTTTGTATCGTAACACCCTGTATATAACCTCCACATTGACTCTGTACCGTAACACCCTGTATATAGCCTCCACATTGACTCTGTACCGTAATACCCTGTATATAGCCTCCACATTGACTCTGTGCCGTAACACCTGTATATAGCCTCCACATTGACTCTGTACTGTAACACCCTGTATATAACCTCCACATTGACTCTGTACCGTAACACCCTGTATATAGCCTCCACATTGACTCTGTACCGTAACACCCTGTATATATCCTCCACATTGACTCTGTACCGTAACACCCTGTATATAGCCTCCACATTGACTCTGTACTGTAACACCCTGTATATATCCTCCACATTGACTCTGTACCGTAACACCCTGTATATATCCTCCACATTGACTCTGTACCGTAACACCCTGTATATATCCTCCACATTGACTTTGTACCGTAATACCCTGTATATAGTCTCCACATTGACTGTACCGTAACACCCTGTATATATCCTCCACATTGACTCTGTACCGTAACACCCTGTATATAGTCTCCACATTGACTGTACCGTAACACCCTGTATATAGCCTCCACATTGACTTTGTACCGTAATACCCTGTATATAGTCTCCACATTGACTCTGTACCGTAACACCCTGTATATATCCTCCACATTGACTGTACCGTAACACCCTGTATATAGCCTCCACATTGACTCTGTACCGTAACACCCTGTATATAGCCTCCACATTGACTCTGCTGCTCTTTAATTATTTGTTGCTTTTTCATTTTTTTCTGAACACATTTCTCATCTTAACGTCTTGTAAATAAGCATACAATTTGATTTGATTTGAGTTGTAGTTTGTGGTCTGTATATTTGATCATTTCATTGAGGATACCATCAACACCACAGGGATTTTTTGGGGTTGGAGGGTTTGGTATTTTGTCCTGTAGATCATTAGATGTAATTGGAGAATCCAGTGGGTTCTGGTCGTCTTTAATAGTTGATTCTAAGATTAGTGTTTGATCATTATGTTTTTGCTGGTTGTTGGTTGTTATCGGGCCAAAAAAGATTGGAGAAGTGGTTTACCCAGACATCTCTGTTTTGGATAGATATCTCTTCCTGTTCTTGTTTGTTTAGTGTTTTCCAATTTTTTGCAGAAGTGGTTAGTCTTATCTTCCTCTCTCTCTCTCTCTATCTTCCTCTTCCTCTCTCTCTCTCGCTCTCTCCCTCCCTACTCACTCACAGGGATGTTGGTATATTTATCTCTAGTCTGGGCAGAGAGGAGTGAGAGAGCAGAAGGAACGAGAGAAACGTAGAGAGAAATTTCTGAGACTCAGTGTTTACCAAAAGTGTGGTGATTTGATTTCTAAGTGTCTGTGGATAATTTCATGTGAAGCCAATGATGTTCTCCTCTAATCTCTCTTTCCTGTCTCTCCCTCTCTTCCTGTCTCTCCCTCTCCTCTAATCAATCTCTTCCTGTCTCTCCCCCTCTTCTCTATTCTCTCTCTTCCTGTCTCTCCTCTCTTCTCTATTCTCTCTCTTCCTGTCTCTCCCTCTTTATCTATTCTCTCTTCCTGTCTCTCCCTCTCTTTTTATTCTCTCTCTTTCCTGTCTCTCCCTCTCTTTCTATTCTATCTCTTCCTGTCTCTCCCTCTCTTCTCTTCTCTCTCTTCCTGTCTCTCCCTCTTCTATTCTCTACTTCTTCCTGTCTCCCTCTCTTCTATTTCTCTTCCTGTCTCTCCCTCTCTTCTCTATTCTCCCTCTCTTCCTGTCTCTCCTCTATTCTCTATTCTCTCTTCTCTCCTGTCTCTCCCTCTCTTTCTCTATTCTCTCACTTCCTGTCTCTCCCTCTCTTCTCTATTCTCTCTCTTCCTGTCTCTCCCTCTCTTTATCTATTCTCTCTTCCTGTCTCTCCTCTATTCTCACTCCTCTCTCTTCCTGTTCTCCTCTCTTTCTCTATTCTCTCTTCCTGTCTCTCCCTCTCTTCTATTCTCTCTTCCTGTCTCTCCCTCTCTTCTCTATTCTCTCTCTTCCTGTCTCCCCTCTCTTCTCTATTCTCTCTCTTCCTGTCTCTCCCTCTTCTATTTCTCTCTCTTCCTGTCTCTCCTCTTCTATTAATATATTTCCTGTCTATATATATGTTTATCTTATTTAATATTTTATTGTCTCTCCCTATGTTCTCTATTCTATATGTTCCTGTCTCTCCCTCTTTTTGTCTATTCTCTATCTTCCTGATTTCTCCCTCTTATCTTATATCTCTCTTCCTGATAATATCTTTGTCTATTTAATAATATCTTCCTGATCTCTCCCTATGTTATCTATTCTATATCTTCCTGATAATCCCTATCTATCTGTTAATATATCTTCCTGTCTCTCTCTTCTCTATTCTCTCTCTTCCTGTCTCTCCCTCTCTTCTCTATTCTCTCTCTTCCTGTCTCTCCCTCTCTCCTCTATTCTCTCTTCCGTTCTCCCCCTCACTCTATTCTCTCTGTCTCCATCTCTCCCTCACTCCGTTCTCTCTGTCTCCATCTCTCCCTCACTCCGTTCTCTCTGTCTCCATCTCTCCCTCACTCCGTTCTCTCTCTTCCTGTCTCTCCCTCTCTTCTCCATTCTCTCTCTTCCTGTCTCTCCCTCACTCCGTTCTCTCTCTCTTCCTGTCTCTCCCTCACTCTGTTCTCTCTGTCTCCATCTCTCCCTCACTCTGTTCTCTCTCTCTTCCTGTCTCTCCCTCACTCCGTTCTCTCTCTTCCTGTCTCTCCCTCACTCCGTTCTCTCTCTTCCTGTCTCTCCCTCACTCTGTTCTCTCTCTTCCTGTCTCTCCCTCACTCTGTTCTCTCTGTCTCCATCTCTCCCTCACTCTGTTCTCTCTCTTCCTGTCTCTCCCTCACTCTGTTCTCTCTCTTCCTGTCTCTCCCTCACTCTGTTCTCTCTCTCTTCCTGTGTCTCCTCCTCCGTTCTCTCTCTCTTCCTGTCTCTCCCTCTCCATTCTCTCTCTTCCTGTCTCTCCCTCATCCGTTCTCTCTTCTTCCTGTCTCTCCCTCACTCTATTCTCTCTCTCTCCATCTCTCCCCCTCCATTCTCTCTCTTCCTGTCTCTCCCTTCCAGTTCTCTCTCTCTTCCTGTCTCTCCCTCCATTCTCTCTGTCTCCATCTCTCCCCTCACATCTGTTCTCTCTCTTCCTGTCTCTCCTCACCTCTCTCTCTCTTCCTGTCTCTCCCTCACTCTGTTCTCTCTCTTCCTGTCTCTCCCTCCATTCCTCTCTCTTCCTGTCTCTCCTCACTCTATTCTCTCTGTCTCCATCTTCTCCCTCACTCTTCTCTCTCTGTCTCTACACTCCATTCTCTCTTCCTGTCTCTCCCTTCATTCTCTCTCTCTTCCTGTCTCTCCCTCACTCTGTTCTCTCTCTTCCTGTCTCTCCCTTCTATTCTCTCTGTCTCCATCTCTCCCTCCATCCATCTCTCTCTTCCTGTCTCTCCCTTCACTCTGTTCCTCTCTCTTCCTGTCTCTCCCTCATCCTCTCTCTCTTCCTGTCTCTCCCTCCATCCTCTTTCCTGTCTCTCCCTTTGCATCCTCTCTCTTCCTGTCTCTCCTTCACTCCTCTCTCTTTCCTGTCTCCTCCATCCTCTCTCTTTCCTGTCTCTCCCTCCATCCTTCTCTCTTCCTTTCCCTCTGACTCTATCCTTCTCTCTTCCTGTCTCTCCCTCCAGTGCTTGTGAAATGTGTCTGTAAACATGTCTCTACGTGTATCAGCAAAAGTGAAGCTAGCTACTTTTAGACCTTTTCTTCTGTGTCCCAAATGACACACCATCCTCTATAGAGCACTACTTGGCCGGGCTCTGTTAAAAGTAGTGCACTAAAAAACAGAATAGGGTATAATTTGGGAAACAACTCGTTCTGTCCTCTCTCCTTTATTCATGTATGAGTACAGAGTGTTAGAAATGGGACTGTAAAAAGGACTTGTGACTCTCAACGACTTCCTGCTTTGTGTTCTCATGATAATGAGTCATGTTCTAGATTAGTGTCAGCTAGGACGTGATAATGAGTC
>NW_024606083.1:0-6608 GCF_018296145.1 Oncorhynchus tshawytscha | reverse complement strand
ATATGACATGTGACCTATTTAGAGTGGTTATATGCTGTTTAATATGACATGTGACCTATTTAGAGTGGTTATATGCTGTTTAATATGACATGTGAGCCTATTTAGAGTGGTTATATGCTGTTTAATATGACATGTGGCCTATTTAGAGTGGTTATATGCTGTTTAATATGACATGTGGCCTATTTAGAGTGGTTATATGCTGTTTAATATGACATGTGACCTATTTAGAGTGGTTATATGCTGTTTAATATGACATGTGACCTATTTAGAGTGGTTATATGTGTTTAATATGACATGTGACCTATTTAGAGTGGTTATATGCTGTTTAATATGACATGTGGCCTATTTAGAGTGGTTATATGCTGTTTAATATGACATGTGACCTATTTAGAGTGGTTATATGCTGTTTAATATGACATGTGGCCTATTTAGAGTGGTTATATGTGTTTAATTATATATGCTGTTTAATATGACATGTGACCTATTTAGAGTGGTTATATGCTGTTTAATATGACATGTGACCTATTTAGAGTGGTTATATGCTGTTTAATATGACATGTGGCCTATTTAGAGTGGTTATATGCTGTTTAATATGACATGTGACCTATTTAGAGTGGTTATATGCTGTTTAATATGACATGTGACCTATTTAGAGTGGTTATATGCTGTTTAATATGACATGTGGCCTATTTATATGCTGTTTAATATGACATGTGGCCTATTTAGAGCTGTTTAATGTTTAATATGACATGTGGCCTATTTAGAGTGGTTATATGCTGTTTAATATGACATGTGGCCTATTTAGAGTGGTTATATGCTGTTTAATATGACATGTGACCTATTTAGAGTGGTTATATGCTGTTTAATATGACATGTGGCCTATTTAGAGTGGTTATATGCTGTTTAATATGACATGTGACCTATTTAGAGTGGTTATATGTTGTTTAATATGACATGTGGCCTATTTAGAGTGGTTATATGCTGTTTAATATGACATGTGACCTATTTAGAGTGGTTATATGCTGTTTAATATGACATGTGGCCTATTTAGAGTGGTTATATGCTGTTTAATATGACATGTGGCCTATTTAGAGTGGTTATATGCTGTTTAATATGACATGTGACCTATTTAGAGTGGTTATATGCTGTTTAATATGACATGTGACCTATTTAGAGTGGTTATATGGTGTGTAATATGACATGTGGCCTATTTAGAGTGGTTATATGCTGTTTAATATGACATGTGACCTATTTAGAGTGGTTATATGTTGTTTAATATGACATGTGGCCTATATAGAGTGGTTATATGCTGTTTAATATGACATGTGACCTATTTAGAGTGGTTATATGCTGTTTAATATGACATGTGGCCTATTTAGAGTGGTTATATGCTGTTTAATATGACATGTGGCCTATTTAGAGTGGTTATATGCTGTTTAATATGACATGTGGCCTATTTAGAGTGGTTATATGCTGTTTAATATGACATGTGACCTATTTAGAGTGGTTATATGCTGTTTAATATGACATGTGACCTATTTAGAGTGGTTATATGCTGTTTAATATGACATGTGGCCTATTTAGAGTGGTTATATGCTGTTTAATATGACATGTGACCTATTTAGAGTGGTTATATGCTGTTTAATATGACATGTGGCCTATTTAGAGTGGTTATATGCTGTTTAATATGACATGTGACCTATTTAGAGTGGTTATATGCTGTTTAATATGACATGTGACCTATTTAGAGTGGTTATATGTTGTTTAATATGACATGTGGCCTATTTAGAGTGGTTATATGCTGTTTAATATGACATGTGACCTATTTAGAGTGGTTATATGCTGTTTAATATGACATGTGGCCTATTTAGAGTGGTTATATGTTGTTTAATATGACATGTGACCTATTTAGAGTGGTTATATGCTGTTTAATATGACATGTGACCTATTTAGAGTGGTTATATGTTGTTTAATATGACATGTGGCCTATTTAGAGTGGTTATATGCTGTTTAATATGACATGTGACCTATTTAGAGTGGTTATATGCTGTTTAATATGACATGTTTAATATGACCTTTTAGAGTGGTTATATGACCTATTTAGAGTGGTTATATGCTGTTTAATATGACATGTGACCTATTTAGAGTGGTTATATGCTGTTTAATATGACATGTGGCCTATTTAGAGTGGTTATATGCTGTTTAATATGACATGTGGCCTATTTAGAGTGGTTATATTTTTTACTTTATATATTTACTGAAAGAGATCATGATACCTCACATCTCAAAATAGGGCTACTTAATGTTAGATCCCTTACTTCAAAGGCAATTATAGTCAATGAACTAATCACTGATCATAATCTTGATG
Organism: Oncorhynchus tshawytscha; assembly: GCF_018296145.1. Taxonomy (NCBI): domain Eukaryota; kingdom Metazoa; phylum Chordata; class Actinopteri; order Salmoniformes; family Salmonidae; genus Oncorhynchus; species Oncorhynchus tshawytscha. The sequence goes on along the minus strand of NW_024606083.1, from coordinate 4,240 downwards.
TGATTGGCCTGACTGAAACATGGCTTAAGCCTGATGAATTTACTGTTTTAAATGAGGCCTCACCTCCTGGCTACACTAGTGACCATATCCCCCGTGCATCCCGCAAAGGCGGAGGGGTTGCTAACATTTACGATAGCAAATTTCAATTTACAAAAAAAAAATGACGTTTTCGTCTTTTGAGCTTCTAGTCATGAAATCTATGCAGCCTACTCAATCACTTTTTATAGCTACTGTTTACAGGCCTCCTGGGCCATATACAGCGTTTCTCACTGAGTTCCCTGAATTCCTATCGGACCTTGTAGTCATAGCAGATAATATTCTAATCTTTGGTGACTTTAATATTCACATGGAAAAGTCCACAGACCCACTCCAAAAGGCTTTCGGAGCCATCATCGACTCAGTGGGTTTTGTCCAACATGTCTCTGGACCCACTCACTGTCACAGTCATACGCTGGACCTAGTTTTGTCCCATGGAATAAATGTGGTGGATCTTAATGTTTTTCCTCATAATCCTGGACTATCGGACCACCATTTTATTACGTTTGCAATTGCAACAAATAATCTGCTCAGACCCCAACCAAGGAACATCAAAAGTCGTGCTATAAATTCACAGACAACACAAAGATTCCTTGATGCCCTTCCAGACTCCCTCTGCCTACCCAAGGACGCCAGAGGACAAAAAATCAGTTAACCACCTAACTGAGGATCTCAATTTAACCTTTGCGCAATACCCTAGATGCAGTTGCACCCCTAAAAACTAAAAAAATTCTCATAAGAAACTAGCTCCCTGGTACACAGAAAATACCCGAGCTCTGAAGCAAGCTTCCAGAAAATTGGAACGGAAATGGCGCCACACCAAACTGGAAGTCTTCCGACTAGCTTGGAAAGACAGTACCGTGCAGTACCGAAGAGCCCTTACTGCTGCTCGATCATCCTATTTTTCTAACTTAATTGAGGAAAATAAGAACAATCCGAAATTCCTTTTTGATACTGTCGCAAAGCTAACTAAAAAGCAGCATTCCCCAAGAGAGGATGACTTTCACTTTAGCAGTGATAAATTCATGAACTTCTTTGAGGAAAAGATTATGATTATTAGAAAGCAAATTACGGACTCTTCTTTAAACCTGCGTATTCCTCCAAACCTCAGTTGTCCTGAGTCTGCACAACTCTGCCAGGACCTAGGATCAAGAGAGACGCTCAAGTGTTTTAGTACTATATCTCTTGACACAATGATGAAAATAATCATGGCCTCTAAACCTTCAAGCTGCATACTGGACCCTATTCCAACTAAACTACTGAAAGAGCTGCTTCCTGTGCTTGGCCCTCCTATGTTGAACATAATAAACGGCTCTCTATCCACTGGATGTGTACCAAACTCACTAAAAGTGGCAGTAATAAAGCCTCTCTTGAAAAAGCCAAACCTTGACCCAGAAAATATAAAAAACTATCGGCCTATATCGAATCTTCCATTCCTCTCAAAAATTTTAGAGAAGGCTGTTGCTCAGCAACTCACTGCCTTCCTGAAGACAAACAATGTATACGAAATGCTTCAGTCTGGTTTTAGACCCCATCATAGCACTGAGACGGCACTTGTGAAGGTGGTAAATGACATTTTAATGGCATCGGACCGAGGCTCTGCATCTGTCCTCGTGCTCCTAGACCTTAGTGCCGCTTTTGATACCATCGATCACCACATTCTTTTGGAGAGATTGGAAACCCAAATTGGTCTACACGGACAAGTTCTGGCCTGGTTTAGATCTTATCTGTCGGAAAGATATCAGTTTGTCTCTGTGAATGGTTTGTCCTCTGACAAATCAACTGTAAATTTCGGTGTTCCTCAAGGTTCCGTTTTTAGGACCACTATTGTTCTCACTATATATTTTACCTCTTGGGGATGTTATTCGAAAACATAATGTAAACTTTCACTGCTATGCGGATGACACACAGCTGTACATTTCAATGAAACATGGTGAAGCCCCAAAATTGCCCTCGCTAGAAGCATGTGTTTCAGACATAAGGAAGTGGATGGCTGCAAATTTTCTACTATTAAACTCGGACAAAACAGAGATGCTTGTTCTAGGTCCCAAGAAACAAAGAGATATTCTGTTGAATCTGACAATTAATCTTAATGGTTGTACAGTCGTCTCAAATAAAACTGTGAAGGACCTCGGCATTACTCTGGACCCTGATCTCTCTTTTGAAGAACATATCAAGACCATTTCAAGGACATCTTTTTTTCCATCTACGTAACATTGCAAAAATCAGAAACTTTCTGTCCAAAAATGATGCAGAAAAATTAATCCATGCTTTTGTCACTTCTAGGTTAGACTACTGCAATGCTCTATTTTCCGGCTACCCGGATAAAGCACTAAATAAACTTCAGTTAGTGCTAAATACGGCTGCTAGAATCCTGACTAGAACCAAAAAATTTGATCATATTACTCCAGTGCTAGCCTCTCTACACTGGCTTCCTGTCAAAGCAAGGGCTGATTTCAAGGTTTTACTGCTAACCTACAAAGCATTACATGGGCTTGCTCCTACCTATCTCTCTGATTTGGTCCTGCCGTACATACCTACACGTACGCTACGGTCACAAGACGCAGGCCTCCTAATTGTCCCTAGAATTTCTAAGCAAACAGCTGGAGGCAGGGCTTTCTCCTATAGAGTTCCATTTTTATGGAACGGTCTGCCTACCCATGTCAGAGACGCAAACTCGGTCTCAACCTTCAAGTCTTTACTGAAGACTCATCTCTTCAGTGGGTCATATGATTGAGTGTAGTCTGGCCCAGGAGTGGGAAGGTGAACGGAAAGGCTCTGGAGCAACGAACCGCCCTTGCTGTCTCTGCCTGGCCGGTTCCCCTCTTTCCACTGGGATTCTCTGCCTCTAACCCTATTACAGGGGCTGGGTCACTGGCTTACTGGGGCTCTCTCATGCCGTCCCTGGAGGGGGTGCGTCACCTGAGTGGGTTGATTCACTGTTGTGGTCATCCTGTCTGGGTTGGCGCCCCCTTGGGTTGTGCCGTGGCGGAGATCTTTGTGGGCTATACTCAGCCTTGTCTCAGGATGGTAAGTTGGTGGTTGAAGATATCCCTCTAGTGGTGGGGGCTGTGCTTTGGCAAAGTGGGTGGGGTTATATCCTTCCTGTTTGGCCCTGTCCGGGGTGACCTTGGATGGGGCCACAGTGTCTCCTGACCCCTCCTGTCTCAGCCTCCAGTATTTATGCTGCAGTAGTTTATGTGTTGGGGGGGGCTGGGGTCAGTTTGTTATATCTGGAGTACTTCTCCTGTCCTATTCGGTGTCCTGTGTGAATCTAAGTGTGCGTTCTCTAATTCTCTCCTTCTCTCTTTCTTTCTCTCTCTCGGAGGACCTGAGCCCTAGGACCTGAGCTCCAGGACTACCTGACATGATGACTCCTTGCTGTCCCCAGTCCACCTGGCCATGCTGCTGTTCAGTTTCAACTGACCTGAGCCCTAGGACCATGCCCCAGGACTACCTGACATGATGACTCCTTGCTGTCCCCAGTCCACCTGGCCATGCTGCTGCTCCAGTTTCAACTTCCACCTGACTGTGCTGCTGCTCCAGTTTCAACTGTTCTGCCTTATTATTATTCGACCATGCTGGTCATTTATGAACATTTGAACATCTTGGCCATGTTCTGTTATAATCTCCACCCGGCACAGCCAGAAGAGGACTGGCCACCCCACATAGCCTGGTTCCTCTCTAGGTTTCTTCCTAGGTTTTGGCCTTTCTAGGGAGTTTTTCCTAGCCACCGTGCTTCTACACCTGCATTGCTTGCTGTTTGGGGTTTTAGGCTGGGTTTCTGTACAGCACTTTGAGATATCAGCTGATGTACGAAGGGCTATATAAATAAATTTGATTTGATTTGATTTGATTATATGCTGTTTAATATGACATGTGGCCTATTTAGAGTGGTTATATGCTGTTTAATATGACATGTGGCCTATTTAGAGTGGTTATATGTTGTTTAATATGACATGTGGCCTATTTAGAGTGGTTATATGCTGTTTAATATGACATGTGACCTATTTAGAGTGGTTATATGCTGTTTAATATGACATGTGGCCTATTTAGAGTGGTTATATGCTGTTTAATATGACATGTGGCCTATTTAGAGTGGTTATATGCTGTTTAATAAGACATGTGGCCTATTTAGAGTGGTTATATGCTGTTTAATAAGACATGTGGCCTATTTAGAGTGGTTATATGCTGTTTAATAAGA
>NW_024606082.1:0-6600 GCF_018296145.1 Oncorhynchus tshawytscha | reverse complement strand
ACCCTGGTCTACACTCTACTGTCATTATATTACCCTGTCTACCATCTACTGTCATTATATTACCTGGTCTACCATCTACTGTCATTATATTACCCTGGTCTACAATCTACTGTCAGTATATTACACTGATCTACCATCTACTGTCATTATATTACCTGGCCTACCCTCTACTGTCATTATATTACACTGGCCTACCCTCTACTGTCATTATATTACTCTGGTCTACCATCTACTGTCATTATAATTATATTACCATGGTCTACCATCTACTGTCATTATATTATCCTGGTCTACCATCTACTGTCATTATATTACCCTCTACTGTCAATATAGTACCCTGATCTACCATCTACTGTCATTATATTACACTGGTCTACACTCTACTGTCATTATATTACCCTGGTCTACCATCTACTACCATCTACTGTCATTATATTACCCTGGTCTACCATCTTCTACCATCTACTGTCATTATATTACCCTGGTCTACCATCTACTGTCATTATATTACCCTGGTCTACCATCTACTGTGATTATATTACCCTGGTCTGCCATCTACTACCATCTCCTGTCATTATATTACCCTGGTCTACCATCTACTACCATCTACTGTCATTATATTACCCTGGTCTACCATCTACTACCATCTACTGTCATTTTATTACCCTGGTCTACCATCTACTACCATCTCCTGTCATTATATTACCCTGGTCTACCATCTACTACCATCTACTGTCATTATATTAACCTGGTCTACCATCTACTGTCACTATATTACCCTCTACTGTCATTATATTACCCAGGTCTACCATCTACTGTCATTATATTACCCTGGTCTCCATCTACTGTCATTATATTACCCTGGTCTACCATCTACTGTCATTATATTACCCTGGTCTACCATCTACTGTCATTATATTACCCTGGTCTACCATCTACTGTCATTATATTACCCTGGTCTACCATCTACTGTCATTATATTACCCTGGTCTACCATCTACTGTCATTATATTTCCTGGTCTATCCTCTACTGTCATTATATTACCCTGGTCTACCACCTACTGTCATTATATTACCCTGGTCTACCATCTGCTGTCATTATATTACCCTGGTCTACCATCTACTGTCATTATATTACCCTGGTCTACCATCTACTGTCATTATATTACCCTGGTCTACCATCTACTGTCATTATATTACCCTGGTCTACCATCTCCTGTCATTATATTACCCTGGTCTACCATCTACTGTCATTATATTACCCTGGTCTACCATCTACTGTCATTTTATTACCCTGGTCTACCATCTACTGTCATTATATTACCCTGGTCTACTCTACTGTCATTATATTACCCTGGTCTACCATCTACTGTCATTATATTACCCTGGTCTACCATCTACTGTCATTATATTACCCTGGTCTACCATCTACTGTCATTATATATTACCCTGGTCTACCATCTACTGTCATTATATTACCCTGGTCTACCATCTACTGTCATTATATTACCCTGGTCTACCATCTACTGTCATTATATTACCCTGGTCTACCTTCTACTGTCATTATATTAACCTGGTCTACCATCTACTGTCATTATATTACCCTGGTCTACCATCTACTGTCATTATATTACCCTGGTCTACCATCTACTGTCATTATATTACCCTGGTCTACCATCTACTGTCATTATATTACCCTGGTCTACCATCTACTGTCATTATATTACCCTGGTCTACCATCTACTGTCATTATATTACCCTGGTCTACCATCTACTGTCATTATATTACCCTGGTCTACCATCTACTGTCATTATATTTCCTTGGTCTATCCTCTACTGTCATTATATTACCCTGGTCTACCATCTACTGTCATTATATTACCCTGGTCTACCATCTACTGTCATTATATTACCCTGGTCTACCATCTGCTATCATTATATTACCCTGGTCTACCATCTACTGTCATTATATTACCCTGGTCTATCTGTCATTCCATTACCATGGTCTACCCACTACTGCCATTATATTATCCTGGTCTACCATCTACTGTCATTATATTACCCTCTACTGTCATTATATTACCCTGATCTACCATCTACTGTCATTATATTACACTGGTCTACACTCTACTGTCATTATATTACCCTGGTCTACCATCTACTACCATCTACAGTCATTATATTACCCTGGTCTACCATCTTCTACCATCTACTGTCATTATATTACCCTGGTCTCTACTGTCATTATATTACCCTGGTCTACCATCTACTGTCATTTATTACCCTGGTCTACCATCTACTGTCATTATATTACCCTGTTCTACCATCTACTGTCATTATATTACCCTGGTCTACCATCTACTGTCATCTACTATTATATTACCTGGTCTACCATCTACTGTCACTATATTACCCTGGTCTACCATCTACTGTCATTATATTACCCTGGTCTACCATCTACTGTCATTATATTACCCTGGTCTACCATCTACTGTCATTATATTACCCTGGTCTACCATCTACTGTCATTATATTACCCTGGTCTACCATCTACTGTCATTATATTACCCTGGTCTACCATCTACTGTCATTATATTACCCTGGTCTACCATCTACTGTCATTATATTACCCTGGTCTACCATCTCTGTCATTATATTACCCTGGTCTACCATCTACTGTCATTATATTACCCTGGTCTACCATCTACTGTCATTATATTACCTGGTCTACCATCTACTGTCATTATATTACCCTGGTCTACCATCTACTGTCATTATATTACCCTGTTCTACCTTCTACTGTCATTATATTACCCTGGTCTACCATCTACTGTCATTATATTACCCTGGTCTACCATCTACTCTACTGTCATTATATTAACCTGGTCTACCATCTACTGTCATTATATTACCCTGGTCTACCATCTACTGTCATTATATTACCCCTGGTCTACCATCTACTGTCATTATATTACCCTGGTCTACCATCCATGGTCTACTGTCATTATATTACCCTGGTCTACCATCTACTGTCACTATTACCCTTTACCATCTACTGTCATTATATTACCCTGGTCTACCATCTACTGTCATTATATTACCCTGGTCTACCATCTACTGTCATTATATTACCCTGGTCTACCATCTACTGTCATTATATTACCCTGGTCTACCATCTACTGTCATTATATTACCCTGGTCTACCATCTACTGTCATTATATTACCCTGGTCTACCATCTCTACTGTCATTATATTACCCTGGTCTACCATCTACTACCATCTACTGTCATTATATTACCCTGGTCTAATCATGTCATTATATTACCCTGGTCTACCATCTACTGTCATTATATTACCCTGGTCTACCATCTACTGTCATTATATTACCCTGGTCTACCATCTACTGTCATTATATTACCCTGGTCTACCATCTACTGTCATTATATTACCCTGGTCTATCTTCTACTGTCATTATATTACCCTGGTCTACCATCTACTGTCATTATATTACCCTGGTCAATCTACTGTCATTATATTAACCTGGTCTACCATCTACTGTCATTATATTACCCTGGTCTACCATCTACTCTACTGTCATTATATTACCCTGGTCTACCATCTACTGTCATTATATTACCCTGGTCTACCTTCTACTGTCATTATATTACCCTGGTCTACCATCTACTGTCATTATATTACACTGGTCTACCATCTACTGTCATTATATTACCCTGGTCTACCATCTACTGTCATTATATTACCTGGTCTACCCTCTACTGTCATTATATTACTCTGGTCTACCATCTACTGTCATTATATTACCCTGGTCTACTGTCATTATATTACCATGGTCTACCATCTACTGTCATTATATTACCCTGGTCTACCATCTACTGTCATTATATTACCCTGGTCTACCATCTACTGTCCCCCTGGTCTACCATCTACTGTCATTATATTACACTGGTCTACACTCTACTGTCATTATATTACCCTGGTCTACCATCTACTACCATCTACTGTCATTATATTACCCTGGTCTACCATCTACTGTCATTATATTATTGGTCTACCATCTACTGTCATTATATTACCCTGGTCTACCATCTACTGTCATTTATATTACCCTGGTCTGTCATTATATCTACTACCATCTACTGTCATTATATTACCCTGGTCTACCATCTACTACCATCTACTGTCATTATATTACCCTGGTCTACTACCATCTACTGTCATTTTATTACCCTGGTCTACCATCTACTACCATCTCTGTCATTATATTACCCTGGTCTACCATCTACTACCATCTACTGTCATTATATTAACCTGGTCTACCATCTACTGTCACATCCCTCTACTGTCATTATATTACCCAGGTCTACCATCTACTGTCATTATATTACCCTGGTCCTCCATCTACTGTCATTATATTACCCTGGTCTACCATCTACTGTCATTATATTACCCTGGTCTACCATCTACTGTCATTATATTACCCTGGTCTACCATCTACTGTCATTATATTACCCTGGTCTACCATCTACTGTCATTATATTACCCTGGTCTACCATCTACTGTCATTATATTACCTTTGGTCTATCCTCTATTGTCATTATATTACCCTGGTCTACCATCTACTGTCATTATATTACCCTGGTCTACCATCTACTGTCATTATATTACCCTGGTCTACCATCTACTGTCATTATATTACCCTGGTCTACCCTCTACTGTCATTATATTACCCTGGTCTACCATCTACTGTCATTATATTACCTGGTCTACCATCTACTGTCATTATATTACCCTCTACTGTCATTATATTACCCTGGTCTACCATCTACTGTCATTATATTACCCTGGTCTACCATCTACTGTCATTATATTACCCTCTCTACTGTCATTATATTACCCTGATCTACCATCTACTGTCATTATATTACCCTGGTCTACCTTCTACTGTCATTATATTACCCTGGTCTACCATCTACTGTCATTATATTACCCTGGTCTACCATCTACTGTCATTATATTAACCTGGTCTACCATCTACTGTCATTATATTAACCTGGTCTACCATCTACTGTCATTATATTACCCTGGTCTACCATCTACTGTCATTATATTACCCTGGTCTACCATCTACTGTCATTATATTACCCTGGTCTACCATCTACTGTCATTATATTACCCTGGTCTACCATCTACTGTCATTATATTACCCTGGTCTACCATCTACTGTCATTATATTACCCTGGTCTACCATCTACTGTCATTATATGACCTGGTCTACCTGGTCTACCATCTACTGTCATTATATTACCTGGTCTACCATCTACTGTCATTATATTACCCTGGTCTACCATCTACTGTCATTATATTCCTTGGTCTATCCATCTACTGTTATTATATTACCCTGGTCTACCATCTACTGTCATTATATTACCCTGGTCTACCATCTACTGTCATTATATTACCCTGGTCTACCATCTACTGTCATTATATTACCCTGGTCTACCATCTACTGTCATTATATTACCCTGGTCTATCTGTCATTCCATTACCCTGGTCTACCCACTACTGCCATTATATTATCCTGGTCTACCATCTACTGTCATTATATTACCCTCTACTGTCATTATATTACCCTGATCTACCATCTACTGTCATTATATTACACTGGTCTACACTCTACTGTCATTATATTACCCTGGTCTACCATCTACTACCATCTACTGTCATTATATTACCCTGGTCTACCATCTACTGTCATTATATTACCCTGGTCTATCTAATGTCATTATATTACCTGGTCTACCATCTACTGTCATTATATTACCCTGGTCTACCATCTACTACCATCTCCTGTCATTATATTACCCTGGTCTACCATCTACTGTCATTATATTAACATCTACTGTCATTATATTACCCTGGTCTACCATCTACTACCATCTACTGTCATTATATTAACCTGGTCTACCATCTACTGTCACTATATTACCCTCTACTGTCATTATATTAGCCAGGTCTACCATCTACTGTCATTATATTACCCTGGTCCACCATCTACTGTCATTATATTACCCTGGTCTACCATCTACTGTCATTATATTACCTGGTCTACCATCTACTGTCATTATATTACCCTGTTCTACCATCTACTGTCATTATATTACCCTGGCCTACCATCTACTGTCATTATATTACCATGGTCTACTGTCATTATATTACCCTGGTCTACCATCTACTGTCATTCCATTACCATGGTCTACCCATCTACTGCCATTATATTTATATTATCCTGGTCTACCATCTACTGTCATTATATTACCCTGGTCTACCATCTACTGTCATTATATTACCCTGTTCTACCTTCTACTATCATTTTATTACCCTGGTCTACCATCTACTACTGTCATTATATTACCCTGGTCTATCTTCTACTGTCATTATATTAACCTGGTCTACCATCTACTGTCATTATATTACCTGGTCTACCATCTACTGTCATTATATTAACCTGGTCTACCATCTACTGTCATTATATTACCCTGGTCTACCATCTACTGTCATTTATTACACTGGTCTACACT
>NW_024606081.1:0-6598 GCF_018296145.1 Oncorhynchus tshawytscha | reverse complement strand
TGCTCTTTTCTGGATTTTGATAATTAGTGGATATCGGCCTAATTCTGCTCTCTGTCTCTCTTTCTGTCTCTTTCTCTCTCTCTCTCTCTCTCTCTCTCTCTCTCTCTCTCCCTCTCCCTGTCTCTCCTTGTCTCTCTCTGTCTCTCTCTGTCTCTCTCTCTCACCCTGTCTCTCTCCCTCTGTCTCTCTCTCCCTTGTCTCTCTTTCTCTCTTTTCTCTCTCTCTCTCTCTCTCTCTCTCTCTCTCTTGTCTCTGTCTCTGTTCTGTCCTCTCTGTCTCTTGTCTCCCTGCCTTCTTGCTTCAACCTCTCTCCTCACCCCACCTTGCCCAGACAGCTGCTGGGCTGAAGCATGACAGCATAGAGAGGTGAAATTCTCCTCTCCTCCCAACCTCCTTACCTATCCTCTTTCCCTGTTAGATCTCAGCCCCACCTCCTCTTACAACCCACCTCTGTCAGACTGCCTTTCTCCTTCAGGCAGTTACATTTGAAACCTGTGTACCATCTTGTTTGACGGACACAGATCTACTAGCTATTCTGGGGCTTTGATTTGAGAGAGAAGGAAACTTGTTAGACTGGGAGGAATTAGCAGGCTGTTGGATCGATTGTTCCTCCAATAGGTTTTCCAGCAGAGCCCAGCTGACCTCCTGTTTCTCCTAAGAGGATACGTGATATTTCAGAGGTGCTGAATATGCTGCTGTGCTGTGGATAGATGAATAGGAGATAACCATTTGAATGGCACACAGTGTCACAGATGAGCTAGACTGCTTTAGAACTAGTATCACTGACAGCACCCAGCTAAATATGTCTTTCCCTCTGTCACTTTTTCCCCTAAACATACAAGCACACATTATTCTATTCTCACTACTCACTTACTTCACTTTATCACTCATGCTCACTCACTTATCACTTTACTCGGACATTTACTACTTATTTACTTTATCATTTACTTTCACTACTTACTTAATTAATTACTTCATTTACGTATTACTTTATTACTCTACTGATTACTTACTTGACATTTTTTTACTTACTTATTATTTACATTTACTTTTTACTTACTTATTACTCAATCACTCACTCTATCACTTTACTTATTTACTTTCACCACTTTAATACTCTATCACTCACTTTATCTTCACTCAATCACTCACTACTATTACCACTCTATCACTCACTCTAACACTCACTCTATCACTCACATTTACTTTATCACATTTACTTTCACTTAATCACTCACTTATTCTATCATTTTACTCTATCACTTACTTAATTACTTACTTTACTATCACTTACTCTTTATTTACTCACTCTAACACTCACTCTATTTACTTTATCACTTACTTTCACTTAATTACTTACTTATTTTATCACTTCACTTATCACTCACTTATTTACTTTGATCACTCACTTTATCACTCACTTACTTTATCATTTACTTATTACTTTATTACTCACTATATCACTCAGTATATTCTCTCACTCACTCACTATATCTCACTATCTCTCATTCACCTCTGCCTCTCGCTTTTGTTTTTCAGTTTCTCTCTTTCTCGCTTTATTTTATTCCTCTCCTTTTCTCTCCTGTTTCCCTGAAGCCCAAGTCTTTCTGAGAGTGCTGTCAGCTCATCATGCAGGTATAATAAACTAGCTGAAATACGAGCAGGTGTTAAAGTGACTGCAGCAGGAAGCCTGTAAAACGGTAGAAGTTAAGCACTTGCAAGGCAGCGGGTTCTCATGCTGGGAAAAGCTGCTTATATTACATTTAGAGGAGCCTTAAAAGCCACCAGTACTGGGAAAATAGTAGCAGCTTATAAGTTCAGCCAGTAAGTGCAGGCTACGGTACTGGCTACTGCTGCTGGGTAAATGCATACTGTACAGTCAGTCCCTTGAGGATTTCACACAGTTTTTGTGATAGTTGCAGCCAAAAATGCTTGATTTGATTTTGTTGTGGTAATTCTGACATTTTGCATGTCAATTTGCGATTTTCATCAAATTTTTCAAGAAATGTGGAACGAAAGTGAAAAGTTAGTTGACGTTGAGCTTGATTGAACCATTTCATGCAGTCAAAGTGCGGTGATTGGTTAACATTGCTAGCCCTCTTTTTTGTAGTGCAGTGGTCAGACAGTTTTATGTGGTAATATTGGGGTGATTAGAATTTGATATGCATATCATACATGGAACTATAGTAATGGAAGTGTCACTCTGCAGTAAGTCCTGAAGCAGTGCTGTGAAACCAGGAAGAGGGAAGGGATTGGAATGCCTCAGGGGCTTTATGGGACACTGGAAATGGCTATTTAGCTGGTCCCATCTATTTAGCACATCCCATCTATTTAGCTGGTCCCATCTGTTTAGCACATCCCATCTATTTAGCACATCCCATCTATTTAGCACATCCCATCTGTTTAGCACATCCCATCTATTTAGCACATCCCATCTATTTAGCACATCCCATCTATTTAGCTGGCCCCATCTGTTTAGCACATCCCATCTATTTAGCACATCCCGCCTATTTAGCACATCCCATCTGTTTAGCACATCCAATCTGTTTAGCACATCCCATCTGTTTAGCACATCCCATCTGTTTAGCACATCCCATCTATTTAGCACATCCCATCTATTTAGCACATCCCATCTATTTAGCACATCCCATCTATTTAGCTGGTCCCATCTGTTTAGCACATCCTATCTATTTAGCCGGTCCCATCTGTTTAGCACATCCCATCTATTTAGCTGGTCCCATCTATTTAGCTGGTCCCATCTATTTAGCTGGTCCCATCTGTTTAGCACATCCCATCTATTTAGCACATCCCATCTATTTAGCACATCCCATCTGTTTAGCTGGTCCCATCTGTTTAGCACATCCCATCTGTTTAGCACATCCCGTCTATTTAGCACATCCCATCTGTTTAGCACATCCCATCTATTTAGCACATCCCGTCTATTTAGCACATCCCATCTATTTAGCACACCCCATCTATTTAGCACATCCCGTCTATTTAGCACATCCCATCTGTTTAGCACATCCCATCTATTTAGCACATCCCATCTATTTAGCACATCCCATCTATTTAGCACATCCCGTCTATTTAGCATAATCCATCTGTTTAGCACATCCCATCTATTTAGTACATCCCATCTGTTTAGCACATCCCATCTATTTAGCACATCCCGTCTATTTAGCACATCCTGTCTATTTAGCACATCCCATCTATTTAGCACATCCCATCTATTTAGCTGGTCCCATCTGTTTAGCACATCCCATCTATTTAGCTGGTCCCATCTGTTTAGCACATCCCGTCTATTTAGCACATCCCGTCTATTTAGCACATCCCGTCTATTTAGCACATCCCATCTATTTAGCACATCCCATCTATTTAGCTGGTCCCATCTATTTAGCTGGTCCCATCTATTTAGCTGGTCCCATCTATTTAGCACATTCCATCTATTTAGCACATTCCATCTGTTTAGCACATTTCATCTATTTAGCACATTTCATCTATTTAGCACATCCCATCTATTTAGCACATCCCGTCTATTTAGCACATCCCATCTGTTTAGCTGGTCCCATCTATTTAGCACATCCCATCTGTTTAGCACATCCCGCCTATTTAGCACATCCCGCCTATTTAGCACATCCCGTCTATTTAGCACATCCCATCTATTTAGCACATCCCATCAATTTAGCTGGTCCCATCTGTTTAGCACATCCCATCTATTTAGCTGGTCCCATCTGTTTAGCACATCCCGTCTATTTAGCACATCCCATCTATTTAGCTGGTGCCATCTGTTTAGCACATCCCATCTATTTAGCTGGTCCCATCTATTTAGCACATTCCATCTATTTAGCACATTCCATCTGTTTAGCACATCCCATCTATTTAGCACATTTCATCTATTTAGCACATCCCGTCTATTTAGCACATCCCATCTGTTTAGCTGGTCCCATCTATTTAGCACATCCCGTCTATTTAGCACATCCCATCTATTTAGCTGGTGCCATCTGTTTAGCACATCCCATCTATTTAGCTGGTCCCATCTATTTAGCACATTCCATCTATTTAGCACATTCCATCTGTTTAGCACATCCCATCTATTTAGCACATTTCATCTATTTAGCACATCCTGTCTATTTAGCACATCCCATCTGTTTAGCTGGTCCCATCTATTTAGCACATCCCGTCTATTTAGCACATCCCATCTATTTAGCACATTCCATCTGTTTAGCACATCCCATCTGTTTAGCACATCCCGTCTATTTAGCACATCCCATCTATTTAGCACATCCCGTCTATTTAGCACATCCCATCTTTTTATCCCATCCCATCTGATGTGGGCAGACTGGTCAGGGATAGATGCCTACACCAGTTAGTATGTGAGTGCATGTGGGTGTGTGTTTGTGCATAGGTGTGTTTTTCAGTTTGTGTTTGAATGTGTCAGTGTGTGATACATTAACTACCTTGTCATGTGCCCAGGAACCATCACTCTCCTCCTCTGAATATTCTAAAATACTAGACGCATTTAAAAGTGCATATATAGTCAGATGTTAACCCAGTAACATCCTAACTTCAAAGACTAACGACATAGTCCCAGTCTGGTTAATGTGGAGAGGATTATTCTGTGATGTAGAAAACAGTCAGAATTGTCACACTGTGTTATCACTTAGAAACATGTATAGTATGTATGATGATGCTGGACAATACAGTTTTGTGTAGATTCGTTTTTCCCTGGGTACTACGCTTTCATGTGTGTGTCACTGGAAGTTCTGG
This sequence comes from Oncorhynchus tshawytscha, assembly GCF_018296145.1. Lineage (NCBI taxonomy): Eukaryota > Metazoa > Chordata > Actinopteri > Salmoniformes > Salmonidae > Oncorhynchus > Oncorhynchus tshawytscha. Next base: position 1,831 of record NW_024606081.1, on the reverse strand, counting down.
GAGGTTTGTGAGAAAAGGGTCAGAGAAGATCAGAGAGATCGCTGGGAGTGCAAATGCACACTACACACTAGAGGGAAAGGAAGAGAATGGGTAGATAAAGTCCTCTCTGAATGAAACAGACTATTTCACCCTCCTTCCCTTGCTTTATTTTCTCTCGCTCGCTCTCTCTCTGTCTCTCTCTGTCTCGCTCTCTCTCTCTCTCTGCCTCTCTGTCTCTCTCTGCCTCGCTCTCTCTCTCTCTGTCTCGCTCTCTCGCTCTCTCTCTCTCTCTGCCTCTCTGCCTCTCTGTCTCTCTCTCTGCCTCGCTCTCTCTCTGCTCTCTCTCTCTCTCTGCCTCTGTCTCTCTCTCTCTCTGTCTCTCTCTGTCTCTCTCTCTCTCTGCCTCTCTCTGTCTCTCTCTCTCTGTCTCTCTCTCTGTCTCTCTCTCTGTCTCTCTCTCTCTCTGTCTCTCTCTCTCTGTCTCTCTGTCTCTCTCTCTCTCTCTCTGTCTCTCTCTCTCAGCCTCTCTCTCTCTCTCTCTCTCTCTGCCTCTCTCTGTCTCTCTCTGTCTCTCTCTCTGTCTCTCTCTCTCTCTCTCTCTCTCTCTGTCTCTCTCTCTGTCTCTCTCTCTGTCTCTCTCTCTCTCTCTGTCTCTCTCTCTGTCTCTCTCTCTGCTTCTCTCTCTCTCTCTCTCTCTCTCTCTCTCTCTCTCTGCCTCTGTCTCTCTCTCTCTCTCTGTCTCTCTCTGTCTCTCTCTGTCTCTCTCTCTCTGCCTCTCTCTGTCTCTCTCTCTGTCAATTCAATTCAATTCAATTCAAGGGCTTTATTGGCATGGGAAACATGTGTTAACATTGCCAAAGCAAGTGAGGTAGACAACATACAAAGTGAATATATAAAGTGAAAAACAACAAAAATTAACAGTAAACATTACACATACAGACGTTTCAAAACAGTAAAGACATTACAAATGTCATATTATATATATATACAGTGTTCTAACAATCTCTGTCTTTCTCTCTGTCAATTCAATTCAATTTTCAATTCAAGTGCTTTATTGGCATGGGAAACATGTGTTAACATTGCCAAAGCAAGTGAGGTTAATAATATATAAAGTGAATATATAAAGTGAAATAAACAATAAGAATTAACAGTAAACATTACACATACAGAAGTTTCAAACAACAAAGACATTACAAATGTCATATTATGTATATGTACAGTGTTTTAACAATGTACAAATGGTTAAAGGACACAAGATAAAGTAAATAAGCATAAATATGGGTTGTATTTACAATGGTGTGTGTTCTTCACTGGTTGCCCTTTTCTCGTGGCAACAGGTCACAAATCTTGCTGCTGTGATGGCACACTGTGGAATTTCACCCAGTAGATATGGGAGTTTATCAAAATTGGATTTGTTTTTGAATTCTTTGTGGAGTCTCTCTAATATGGTCATACATTGGGCAGGAGGTTAGGAAGTGCAGCTCAGTTTCCACCTCATTTTGTGGGCAGTGAGCACATAGCCTGTCTTCTCTTGAGAGCCATGTCTGCATACGGCGGCCTTTCTCAATAGCAAGGCTATGCTCACTGAGTCTGTACATAGTCAAAGCTTTCCTTAATTTTGGGTCAGTCACAGTGGTCAGGTATTCTGCCGCTGTACTCCCTGTTTAGGGCCAAATAGCATTCTAGTTTGCTCTGTTTTTTTGTTAATTCTTTCCAATGTGTCAAGTAATTATCTTTTTGTTTTCTCATGATTTGGTTAGGTCTAATTGTGCTGCTGTCCTGGGGCTCTGTAGGGTGTGTTTGTGTTTGTGAACAGAGCCCCAGGACCAGCTTGCTTAGGGACTCTTCTCCA
>NW_024606080.1:5000-6596 GCF_018296145.1 Oncorhynchus tshawytscha | reverse complement strand
GCAGTGGCAGCAGCAGCAGCAGCAGCAGCAGCAGCAGCAGCAGCAGCAGCAGCAGCAGCAGCAGCAGCAGCAGCAGCAGCAGCAGCAGCAGCAGCAGCAGCAGCAGCAGCAGCAGCAGCAGCAGCAGCAGCAGCAGCAGCAGCAGCAGCAGCAGCAGCAGCAGCAGCAGCAGCAGCAGCAGCAGCAGCAGCAGCAGCAGCAGCAGCAGCAGCAGCAGCAGCAGCAGCAGCAGCAGCAGCAGCAGCAGCAGCAGCAGCAGCAGCAGCAGCAGCAGCAGCAGCAGCAGCAGCAGCAGCAGTGGCAGCAGCAGCAGCAGCAGCAGCAGCAGCAGCAGCAGCAGCAGCAGCAGCAGCAGTGGCAGCAGCAGCAGCAGCAGCAGCAGCAGCAGCAGCAGCAGCAGCAGCAGCAGCAGCAGCAGCAGCAGCAGCAGCAGCAGCAGGCCGACTAGAACGTCATAGCACACCAGAAGATGCCAGAACGTTACAGCAGCATTAGCAGAAATATGTCAGAACGTTACAGCAGTTACCAGCAGAATATGCCAGAACGTTTATAGCAGCATCAGCAGAATGGATCATAATGTGTAACATGGCAGTAGCAGTAGCATTAGCAGAAGCCGGGCCAGGAACGTCATGGCAGTTATCAGCGGCGTAGCGCCGGGCCAGAACCGCCAGTGAGTTACTCAGCGTGGTACGGGCTGACCGTTATGCGCAAAGCAGCAGCATTAGCAGAAGCAGCAGCAGCACGTGGCAGCAGCAGCAGCAGCAGCAGCAGAACGCAGCAGCAGCAGCAGCAAGCTGCAGCAGCAGCAGCAGCAGCAGCAGCAGCAGCAGCAGCAGCAGCAGCAGCAGCAGCAGGGCCAGCAGCAGCAGCAGTCTGAAAGCAGAAGCATTGCAGCAGCAGCAGCAGCAGCAGCAGCAGCAGCAGCAGCAGCAGCAGCAGCAGTGGCAGCAGCAGCAGCAGCAGCAGCAGCAGCAGCAGCAGCAGCAGCAGCAGCAGCAGCAGCAGCAGCAGCAGCAGCAGCAGCAGCAGCAGCAGCAGCAGCAGCAGCAGCAGCAGCAGCAGCAGCAGCAGCAGTGAGCAGCAGCAGCAGCAGCAGCAGCAGCAGCAGCAGCAGCAGCTGCAGCAGCAGCAGCAGCAGCAGCAGCAGCAGCAGCAGCAGAGCAGCAGCAGCAGCAGCAGCAGTGGCAGTAGCAGCAGCAGCAGCAGCAGCAGCAGCAGCAGCAGCAGCAGCAGCAGCAGCAGCAGCAGCAGCAGCAGCAGCAGCAGCAGCGGCAGCAGCAGCAGCAGCAGCAGCAGCAGCAGCAGCAGCAGCAGCAGCAGCAGCAGCAGCAGCAGCAGCAGCAGCAGCAGCAGCAGCAGCAGCAGCAGCAGCAGCAGCAGCAGCAGCAGCAGCAGCAGCAGCAGCAGCAGCAGCAGCAGCAGCAGCAGCAGCAGCAGCAGCAGCAGCAGCAGCAGCAGCAGCAGCAGCAGCAGCAGCAGCAGCAGCAGCAGCAGCAGCAGCAGCAGCAGCAGCAGCAGCAGCAGCAGCAGCAGCAGCAGCAGCAGCAGCAGCAGCAGCAGCAGCAGCAGCAGCAGCTAGCAGCAGCAGCAGCAGCA
>NW_024606079.1:0-6589 GCF_018296145.1 Oncorhynchus tshawytscha | reverse complement strand
GTAAAAGTGGCGTCAGGTCTCCATGTCGGATTCCCCCAGTCCGCGCCTTCGTGTCAGCTGAACTGCGCTCCTGTCTTCACCCCACTGTCAGATACAAGACAAACATGACATATAAAACGTGTGGTGGCCACAGAATAGATATATCTAGTCGAGGGAGATGAACACAGGAAAGAGTAAGACGCGTATGTAGAAGAAGATGGCCTGTTGGATTATTTTATATAAAACGGCAGAACAGTCTTTCTGGTCGCAGGTTCCTCATATACAGCCCAGCCTCACATCCAATTCGCGCATATATGTACAAAATGTATTTCAGCAGATTTCGTGCGTTTTTGTGCATTTTTGTGTGGTTCAATTCGTGCGAAAAGACACGAATTTAACCAGTAGGCACACAAGCCTTTGCAACAACCATATACGCGACTATACCTTACCCCTAACCTTAACCATTCTAACTATACCTAACCCTAACTCCAACTGGACCTAACCCTAACCCCCACCCTACGGACGGCCTACGCGCATATGTGTGGAGTGCACCCCCTCCCTTCCCCCCTCCGGTTTCCACGTGTCAGAGATGGAAGTGGATCAACCGACTCAAAACTAGAAACCAAACTCCTAGGTTGCACTATGGTTTCCACATCCGTTGACAAGTGGACCAGACATCATGACCACACCACTCTCGATATGGACATATGGCAAACCAACCGAGGACCAAACCTGCATAAGGTGCGCAACTCAAGGGATTTTGCCTGATCCTACATCGAGTTTAAGAACAAAAATTAAATATAAACTATCGCGTCTATATGGTTGTTGAAAAGGCTTGTGTGTAGCCTACTGGTTAAATTTGTGTCTTTACGCACGAATTAAGCCACAATTAAGCCACAGGCACGGAATTTGCTGAAATGCATTTTGTACATATATGCACGAATTGATTGTGAGACTGTGTTGTCATATATAAGTAGCCTGTCCTACAGTATTGGGACAAATATACCTCGTCCAAAGTCTTGGCTAGTTTATTGACTCACGAAAGTGGTTTGTTTTCGAACTTTACTTTGTGGGAGCGAATCTACTTTTACGCATCATTGATTTGATGCGTTTTCGTAATTGTTAGTCTGGTCCATTAATTATGTCAGTACACTGAAGCTGATTTATTAGAAATTGCTTCACTAATTCAGTCATTCATTGATGGTTTGATTGTTTCGATTAATACACTTCGTTGACATATTAAACTACAGGGGCAGCCATGACAGGAAGGTTGATGCTTGGCATTGTTGCGTCACAATACAAAATGCCTCTGATGACGTAACGATCAAACACCAAGCTGCCACTGGTGAAATGACGGATCATTAGCTGATTGAACTACAAGGTGAACGGTAAGTACACCTGTCTGTCTGTTTATCAGATAAATGAGGGGATAGACAGTTTTATTGACCACCAGTTATATCTATGATTTTAGAAATGAATTGAACAAACTTGTCATATCCATTAAAATGTATCTTCTCCCAAATAATTATTTAAACTCAGAACTGAATTTGATGAAATTAAGAGACAGGTAATAACATGAAAAACATTTCCCCAAATACTAAACAAAGATGTTTCTGTGGCTCTCTTTTTATAGAATTTAATGGTGCTGAAAGACACTTCCTATTCCAAGTATTCAAGACTAGAAGGAGCATTCTGATTAGAATCCTGCAGACCAGTGAATGATGAATAGGAGGCCCAACCTGAATGGGTCTGGAGGACCAAGGTCCATCGGTGTTCCGCTGCTCTGTCCTTCTAACAGAGTGCTGCTGGAGAGAGAAGAGGTCAGCCAGGCCCCAGTGATGGCCTCCTCTTTCAGGCCCTCAGCGTTCCCCTCCCTGCATGTTGTACCCCCGTGCTCCCCCTCCTGATGACGTCAGGTCCAAGAGGCCCACAGCTGCCCACAGAAAGAGGAGAGACCTCCAGTCCCTGGTTCCTGTCCAGGATGGATGTCGTGAGTCTCCCGGTTGGTTTAACAGCAGCAGCTCCCAGCTACCTGCCAAAACCAACAGACGCAGGCGCAACAAGGAGCTTTCCTTCACTGAGGTTCTAAAGAACCAGCAAGCTGCCTCCGATTCCCTGCCCAGCAGCCCAGAGCCTGTACCAGCCTGAGTCAATGATACCTAGGAATCCTGTCAGCATCACTTCAGACCTGGGAGGGGGAGGCCCAGCAACCTCGATGCCCTAAATTAGACGGCCTGGTGCCAGCCCAATTGGCCTGGTCCAACCTGATGTACAGCCATCCAGACCTGGAGGGGGAGGCCTAGCAACCCTCTGCAACCCAGACGGCCTGTTGGGACCAGTGGGCCTGGTCCAGCCTGATGTACAGCCTTCCAGACCTGGGAGGGAGGCCTCAGCAAACCCCTCGCATGCCCCACTAGACGGCCTGTTAGACCACCTTGGCCTGGTCCAACCTGGATGTACAGCCATCCAGACCTGAGAGGGGAGGCCTAGCAACCTCGACGCCCAATAGACGGCCTGTTAGACCAACTGGCCTGGTCCAACCTGGGATGTGCCAGCCATCCAAACCTGAGGGAGGCCTTAGCAACCCGGAACAATTCACTAGGAGAAAAGTTAAGCCCAGTAATCCTGTGTGTCCCGTTATACTGAAGTCCCAACCTACCAGTCCTGTGAGCATCACTCACCAGCACTGTGGATGTAGTCCAGCCTGAGCCCGTCCTACCTGCCCTCTGTCCCTGGAGGAGCCGGCCCTTCAGAGTCATGCAGCTTCAGCAACAATGGTTTGTTCTCTCCCATGCCGAAAGCTGCCCAGCCAGAGGAGGCTGCCAGAGGGAGCAGCAGCCCCGCAGGGACATCATCAGGCCTGAGGCCTTCATCCAGACAGGACCCCTGCTGGCCAGGAGAGCCCAGAGGATGCTCCTCCTCCAAAGGTCCCCAAACCCCCGGTGGCCCCCGTAAACTGCTGCCCTCCCTGGGCCAGGGCAACGCTGTCCCTTGTCAGTGCCAACACCTGGGATGAAAGGACCAAGAAGAGAAAGAAAGGTCAGCACTTCTCTTTGTGCAATGACACATGTTGTCTATTGAATATATTGTCAATATTGTATATGTTGTTTGCTGATGTACAAATCCAGGAATGTGATTTTCCTGTTTTTAACCATTCATAAAGGAATTATTAATAAATGAATGTAACCCAATGTAATGTAATTTAAAGGGAGTCAGAGTTCAGAGGTCTAGCCTGGGTCTGAGGCAAGCCATCCCCCGTGACCTAGAGCTGGCCATGATGAGACCCCGTCTGGTCAAGTCAGCCGTTCCCTCCCAGCAGCCCTTCCAGCCGTGGGACGATGAGGACGAGGTGGACATCTACGCCCTGAGGCGAACAGCCTACATGTGTCCCATGTACGACCAGGAGGAGAGCAGCGTCAGGGGCAACAAGAGGGTGGCAGTGGAGGCCCTGGACAACATTCCTTTCAGAAGGAAGATCACCTTGTGTTATTTCATGGGGGGGTCGCAGGGTCATGCTGCCAAAAGACTACTAACCTCACCCCCCTCAATTTCCAAAACATCCCCCCCTTTGTCCCAGACAGCGAAAAACAGGACACACACAGAGAGACAGTGTGGACACCAACAGGGCCATCAGAGGGACAGAGACCCTCTCAGTTGAGGTTAGGAATGTCAGCTACTAAAAAGGCTTCTATAGACTACAGTCTGTGATGACAGAGTCTCAGACAGAAAGACAATAATCCTGTTACTGTCCAGGACCAGTAGTCCATCACATTGTAACGTTGTTCCTTCTAACAGAATGGCTGTTCCACCTAGTAGTCCATCACATTGTAACGTTGTTCCTTCTAACAGAATGGCTGTTCCACCTAGTAGTCCATCACATTGTAACGTTGTTCCTTCTAACAGAATGGCTGTTCCACCTAGTAGTCCATCACATTGTAACGTTGTTCCTTCTAACAGAATGGCTGTTCCACCTAGTAGTCCATCACATTGTAACGTTGTTCCTTCTAACAGAATGGCTGTTCCACCTAGTAGTCCATCACATTGTAACGTTGTTCCTTCTAACAGAATGGTTGTTTCACCTAGTAGTCCATCACATTGTAACGTTGTTCCTTCTGTTCTCTTATAAGACAGAATTTCATGGTTTTCCACCGGTTGTCCAAAGAAGCACAACTTTGGTGGTTGAAAGTCATCAAACATTGTTCCTTCAACAGATGTTCTCTCTGTGATTGTAAAGTCATCAAACATGGAAGTCATGTGATTATAAAGAAGGAAACCTCTCTGTGATTGTAAGCCCTTTCAACAGCTCTCTGGTTTAAAGAAAACATGGAGTTCAACAGTCTCAAAAAGTCATCAAACATGCAGTCAACTTTGGTGTCATTGAAAGTCATCAAGCATCTGAAGTCAACAGCTCTCTGTGATTATAAAGTCATCAAACATGGAGTCAGTCAACAGCTCTCTGTGATTATAAAGTCATCAAACATGGAGTCAGTCAACAGCTCTCTGTGATTGTAAAGTCATCAAACATGGAGTCAGTCAACAGCTCTCTGTGATTATAAAGTCATCAAACATGGAGTCAGTCAACAGCTCTCTGTGATTATAAAGTCATCAAACATGGAGTCAGTCAACAGCTCTCTGTGATTATAAAGTCATCAAACATGGAGTCAGTCAACAGCTGATCATTCCTCTCAGGATAAAGATGGCAGGGTTTTCTGGAGGCTGATTCAGGTTTAGCTGGTAGCTGTCTGTCTGTCATCGGAAGACCAGCGTGGAGGCCTTGAGACAGGTGAAGGAGGCAGTGAGACAGGTGAAGAAGAGAGAGACAGACAGGTAGATCTGAGATGCATCTCCACACTCCTTGGCGTTTACCTGAAATCAATCGTTGACACAGTTACAGCCAGTGGTCTAATGAAAACATGTTATTACACAAGGAGAAGTGCTAACCTTTCTTCTTCTTGGTCCTCCCATCACATGAAATAACTGTGAAAACTATGATTTGTTGTTGTTGTTTATCCTTCATTTAACTAGGCAAGTCAGTTAAGAACAAATTCTGATTTTCAATGACGGCCTAGGAACAGTGGGTTAACGTGTTCAATCCATTTGGTTGATTTAAAAATACAGTATATAAAATACCCGTCCAGCATCACTACTCTGGACGGCTCTGACTTAGAATATGTGGATAACTACAAATACCTAGGTGTCTGGTTAGACTGTAAACTCTCCTTCCAGACTCACATTAAGCATCTCCAATACAAAATTAAATCTAGAATCGGCTTCCTATTTCGCAACAAAGCATCCCTCACTCATGCTGCCAAATATACCCTCGTAAAACTGACCATCCAACCAATCCTCGACTATGGCGATGTCATTTATAAAATAGCCTCCAACCCTCTACTCAACAAATTGGATGCGGTCTATCACAGTGCCATCAGTTTTGTCACCAAAGCCCCATATACTACCCACCACTGCGACCTGTATGCTCTCATTGGCTGGCCCTCGCTTCACTCTCGTCGCCAAACCCACTGGCTCCAGGTCATCTACAAGTCTCTGCTAGGTCAAGCCCCACCTCATCTCAGCTCACTGGTCACCATAGCATTTCCCACCTGTATAGCTCACGCTCCAACAGGTATATCTTTAGTCACTGGTCACCCCCAAAGCCAATTCAAACTCACTTTGACGCCTTTAAGCCCTTCCAGTTCTCACCTGCATAGCCAATGACTGGCCCAAGGAACTACCTCTTTCCCTACTGTATTTAATTTATTTATTTACATTTGCTCACGTTGTATATAGACTTGTTTATACTATATTATTGACTGTATGTTTGTTTTACTCCATGTGTAACTCTGTGTCGTTGTATCTGTCGAACTGTGTAGCTTTATCTTGGCCAGAATTCGCAAAGATAAATGAACTTGTTCTCCAACTTGCCTACCTGGTTAAATAAAGGTGAAATAAAATTTTAAAAAATAAAAGGGTTAGAGCTTCCATGTCTGTTCTATTCATTCTTAATTCTATGGTCAGGCCATAGGGTATTACATGTCAACAAGATAAGCTAAATAAATACACAAATTATGGAATAAGTAACTGGTTAATAAATGAGAAGGAATTCCCGAAATATTTACAAAGAATAACATGCAAAAAGAATACAGGCCAAAACACATCATCAGTTTTATTTACCCCACCAACACTGCAGGAGGCCGATCCACTATCAGACTGTATTTCTCTTATCAACATGTGTAAAACCAACACTGCAGGAGGCCGATCCACTATCAGACTGTATTTCTCTATATCAACATGTGTAAAACCAACACTGCAGGAGGCCGATCCACTATTAGACTGTATTTCTCTATATCAACATGTGTAAAACCAACACTGCAGGAGGCCGATCCACTATCAGACTGTATTTTTCTCTATATCAACATGTGTAAAACCAACACTGCAGAGGCCGATCCACTATTAGACTGTATTTCTCTATATCAACATGTGTAAAACCAACACTGCAGGAGGCCGATCCACTATCAGACTGTATTTCTATATCAACATGTGTAAAACCAGCAGCACTGCAGGAGGCCTCACTATCAGGGCTGTATTTCTCTATATCAACATGTGTAAAACC
>NW_024606078.1:0-6585 GCF_018296145.1 Oncorhynchus tshawytscha | reverse complement strand
TTATTACACACCAGCTAGATCTACTGTCTCTATTATAATATGTCAGACCAGCCAGATCTACTGTCTCTATTATAACATGACAGACCAGCTAGATCTACTGTCTCTATTATAATATGACAGACCAGCTAGATCTATGTCTCTAATATATTATGACAGCCCAGCTAGATCTACTGTCTCTATTATAATATGACAGACCAGCTAGATCTACTGTCTCTATTATAATATGACAGACAAGCTAGATCTACTGTCTGTATTATATTATGACAGAACTGCTGGATCTACTATGACAGACCAGCTAGATCTACTGTCTCTGTGTCTCGAATATATTATGACAGACCAGCTGGATCTACTGTCTCTATTATATTTTGACAGACCAGCTAGATCTACTGTCTCTATTTTATTATGACAGACCTGCTATATCTACTTTCTCTATTATATTATGACAGACCAGCTATATCTACTGTCTCTATTATATTATGACAGACCAGCTAGATCTACTGTCTCTATTATAATATGACAGACCAGCTAGATCTACTTTCTCTATTATATTATGACAGACCAGCTAGATCTACTGTCTCTATTATATTATGACAGACCAGCTAGATCTACTGTCTCTATTATATTAAGACAGACCAGCTAGATCTACTATCTCTATTATATTATGACAGACCCGCTACATCTACTGTCTCGATTATAATATGACAGACCAGCTAGATCTACTGTCTCTATTATATTATGACAGACCAGCTAGATCTACTGTCTCTATTATATTATGACAGACCAGCTAGATTTACTGTCTCTATTATATTATGACATACCAGCTAGATCTACTGTCTCAATATAATATGACAGACCAGCTAGATCTACTGTCTCTATTGTATTATGACAGACAAGCTAGTTCTACTCTCTCTATTATATTATGACAGACCAGCTAGATCTACTGTTTCTATTATAATATGACAGACCAGCTAGATCTACTGTCTCTATTATAATATGACAGACCAGCTAGATCTACTTTCTCTATTATATTATGACAGACCAGCTAGATCTACTGTCTCTATTATATTATGACAGACCAGCTAGATCTACTGTCTCTATTATAATATGACAGACCAGCTGGATCTACTGTCTCTATTATATTATGACAGACCAGCTGGATCTACTGTCTCTATTATATTATGACAGACCAGCTAGATCTACTGTCTCTATTATATTATGACAGACCAGCTGGATCTACTATGACAGACCAGCTAGATCTACTCTCTCTGTGTCTCTAATATATTATGACAGCCCAGCTAGATCTACTGTCTCAATTATAACATGACAGACCAGCTAGATCTACTGTCTCTATTATAATATGACAGACCAGCCAGATCTACTGTCTCTATTATAACATGACAGACCAGCTAGATCTACTGTCTCTATTATAATATGACAGACCAGCTAGATCTACTGTCTCTATGTCTCTAATATATTATGACAGCCAGCTAGATCTACTGTCTCTATTATAATATGACAGACCAGCTAGATCTACTGTCTCTATTATAATATGACAGACAAGCTAGATCTACTGTCTGTATTATATTATGACAGAACTGCTGGATCTACTATGACAGACCAGCTAGATCTACTGTCTCTGTGTCTCGAATATATTATGACAGACCAGCTAGATCTACTGTCTCTATTATATTATGACAGACCAGCTAGATCTACTGTCTCTATTATAATATGACAGACCAGCTAGATCTACTGTCTCTATTATATTATGACAGACCAGCTAGATCTACTGTCTCTATTATATTATGACAGACCAGCTAGATCTACTGTCTCTATTATATTATGACAGACCAGCTGGATCTACTGTTTCTATGACAGACCAGCTAGATCTACTCTCCCTGTGTCTCTAATATATTATGACAGCCCAGCTAGATCTACTGTCTCTATTATAACATGACAGACCAGCTAGATCTACTGTCTCTATTATAATATGACAGACCAGCCAGATCTACTGTCTCTATTATAACATGACAGACCAGCTAGATCTACTGTCTCTATTATAATATGACAGACCAGCTAGATCTACTGTCTCTATGTCTCTAATATATTATGACAGCCCAGCTAGATCTACAGTCTCTATTATAATATGACAGACCAGCTAGATCTACTGTCTCTATTATAATATGACAGACAAGCTAGATCTACTGTCTGTATTATATTATGACAGAACTGCTGGATCTACTATGACAGACCAGCTAGATCTACTGTCTCTATTATATTATGACAGACCAGCTAGATCTACTGTCTCTATTATATTATGACAGACCAGCTAGATCTACTTTCTCTATTATATTATGACAGACCAGCTAGATCTACTGTCTCTATTGTATTATGACAGACCAGCTAGATCTACTGTCTCTATCTATTATAATATGACAGACCAGCTAGATCTACTGTCTCTATTATAATATGACAGACCAGCTAGATCTACTATGACAGACCCGCTAGATCTACTGTCTCTGGGTCTCGAATATATTATGACAGACCAGCTAGATCTACTGTCTCCATTATAATATGACAGACCTGTTGGTTCTACTGTCTTTATTATATTATGACAGACCAGCTAGATCTACTGTCTGTATTATATTATGACAGACAAGCTAGATCTACTGTCTCTATTATAATATGACAGACCAGCTAGATCTACCGACTGTATTATATTATGACAGACAAGCTAGATCTACTGTCTATATTGTACTATGACAGACCAGCTAGATCTACTGTCTCTGTTGTATTATGACGGGACCAGCTAGATCTACTGTCTGTATTATATTATGACAGACCAGCTAGAGCTACTGTCTCTATTATAATATGACAGACCAGCTAGATCTACTGTCTCTATTATATTATGACAGACCAGGTAGATCTACTGTCTCGATTATAATATGACAGACCAGCTAGATCTACTGTCTCTATTGTATTATGACATACCAGCTAGATCTACTGTCTCTATTATATTATGACAGACCAGCTAGAGCTACTGTCTCTATTATAATATGACAGACCAGCTAGATTTACTGTCTCTATTATATTAAGACAGACCAGCTAGATCTACTAGCTCTATTATATTATGACAGACCCGCTACATCTACTGTCTCGCTATTATATATATGACAGACCAGCTAGATCTACTGTCTCTATTATATTATGACAGACCAGCTAGATCTACTGTCTCTATTATATTATGACAGACCAGCTAGATCTACTGTCTCTATTATATTATGACAGACCAGCTAGATCTACTGTCTCTACTATCTCTATTATAATATGACAGACCAGCTAGATTTACTGTCTCTATTATATTAAGACAGACCAGCTAGATCTACTGTCTCTATTATATTATGACAGACCAGCTAGATCTACTGTCTCTATTATATTATGACAGACCAGCTAGATCTACTGTCTCTATTATAATATGACAGACCAGCTAGATCTACTGTCTCTATTGTATTATGACAGACCAGCAAGCTAGTTCTACTCTCTCTATTATATTATGACAGACCAGCTAGATCTACTGTTTCTATTATAATATGACAGACCAGCTAGATCTACTGTCTCTATTATAATATGACAGACCAGCTAGATCTACTTTCTCTATTATATTATGACAGACCAGCTAGATCTACTGTCTCTATTATATTATTACAGACCAGCTAGATCTACTGTCTCTATTATAATATGACAGACCAGCTGGATCTACTGTCTCTATTATATTATGACAGACCAGGTGGATCTACTGTCTCTATTATATTATGACAGACCAGCTAGATCTACTGTCTCTAATATATTATGACAGACCAGCTGGATCTACTATGACAGACCAGCTAGATCTACTCTCCCTGTGTCTCTAATATATTATGACAGCCCAGCTAGATCTACTGTCTCAATTATAACATGACAGACCAGCTAGATCTACTGTCTCTATTATAATATGTCAGACCAGCCAGATCTACTGTCTCTATTATAACATGACAGACCAGCTAGATCTACTGTCTCTATTATAATATGACAGACCAGCTAGATCTACTGTCTCTATGTCTCTAATATATTATGACAGCCCAGCTAGATCTACAGTCTCTATTATAATATGACAGACCAGCTAGATCTACTGTCTCTATTATAATATGACAGACAAGCTAGATCTACTGTCTGTATTATATTATGACAGAACTGCTGGATCTACTATGACAGACCAGCTAGATCTACTGTCTCTGTGTCTCAAATATATTATGACAGACCAGGTGGATCTACTGTCTCTATTATATTATGACAGACCAGCTAGATCTACTTTCTCTATTATATTATGACTCAGCTAGATTATATTATGACAGACCAGCTAGATCTACTGTCTCAGACCAGCTATTACTGTATTATGACAGACCAGCTAGATCTACTGTTTCTATTATAATATGACAGACCAGCTAGGTTCTACTGTCTTTATTATATTATGACAGACCAGCTAGATCTACTGTCTGTATTATATTATGACAGACAAGCTAGATCTACTGTCTCTATTATAATATGACAGACCAGCTAGATCTACCGACTGTATTATATTATGACAGACAAGCTAGATCTACTGTCTATATTGTACTATGACAGACCAGCTAGATCTACTGTCTCTGTTGTATTATGACGGGACCAGCTAGATCTACTGTCTGTATTATATTATGACAGACCAGCTAGATCTACTGTCTCTATTGTACTATGACAGACCAGCTAGATCTACTGTCTCTATTATATTATGACAGACCAGGTAGATCTACTGTCTCGATTATAATATGACAGACCAGCTAGATCGACTGTCTCTATTGTATTATGACATACCAGCTAGATCTACTGTCTCTATTATATTATGACAGACCAGCTAGAGCTACTGTCTCTATTATAATATGACAGACCAGCTAGATTTACTGTCTCTATTATATTAAGACAGACCAGCTAGATCTACTAGCTCTATTATATTATGACAGACCCGCTACATCTACTGTCTCGATTATAATATGACAGACCAGCTAGATCTACTGTCTCTATTATATTATGACAGACCAGCTAGATCTACTGTCTCTATTATATTATGACAGACCAGCTAGATTTACTGTCTCTATTATATTATGACATACCAGCTAGATCTACTGTCTCAATTATAATATGACAGACCAGCTAGATTTACTGTCTCTATTATATTAAGACAGACCAGCTAGATCTACTATCTCTATTATATTATGACAGACCCGCTACATCTACTGTCTCGATTATAATATGACAGACCAGCTAGATCTACTGTCTCTATTATATTATGACAGACCAGCTAGATCTACTGTCTCTATTATATTATGACAGACCAGCTAGATTTACTGTCTCTATTATATTATGATATACCAGCTAGATCTACTGTCTCAATTATAATATGACAGACCAGCTAGATTTACTGTCTCTATTATATTAAGACAGACCAGCTAGATCTACTATCTCTATTATATTATGAAAGACCCACTACATCTACTGTCTCGATTATAATATGACAGACCAGCTAGATCTACTGTCTCTATTATATTATGACAGACCAGCTAGATCTACTGTCTCTATTATATTATGACAGACCAGCTAGATTTACTGTCTCTATTATATTATGACATACCAGCTAGATCTACTGTCTCAATTATAATATGACAGACCAGCTAGATCTACTGTCTCTATTGTATTATGACAGACAAGCTAGTTCTACTCTCTCTATTATATTATGACAGACCAGCTAGATCTACTGTTTCTATTATAATATGACAGACCAGCTAGATCTACTGTCTCTATTATAATATGACAGACCAGCTAGATCTACTTTCTCTATTATATTATGACAGACCAGCTAGATCTACTGTCTCTATTATATTATTACACACCAGCTAGATCTACTGTCTCTATTATAATATGACAGACCAGCTGGATCTACTGTCTCTATTATATTATGACAGACCAGGTGGATCTACTGTCTCTATTATATTATGACAGACCAGCTAGATCTACTGTCTCTAATATATTATGACAGACCAGCTAGATCTACTTTCTCTATTATATTATGACAGACCCGCTACATCTACTGTCTCGATTATAATATGACAGACCAGCTAGATCTACTGTCTCTATTATATTATGACAGACCAGCTGGATCTACTGTCTCTAATATATTATGACAGACCAGCTGGATCTACTATGACAGACCAGCTAGATCTACTCTCCCTGTGTCTCTAATATATTATGACAGCCCAGCTAGATCTACTGTCTCAATTATAACATGACAGACCAGCTAGATCTACTGTCTCTATTGTATTATGACAGACAAGCTAGTTCTACTCTCTCTATTATATTATGACAGACCAGCTAGATCTACTGTTTCTATTATAATATGACAGACCAGCTAGATCTACTGTCTCTATTATAATATGACAGACCAGCTAGATCTACTTTCTCTATTATATTATGACAGACCAGCTAGATCTACTGTCTCTATTATATTATTACACACCAGCT
>NW_024606077.1:0-6584 GCF_018296145.1 Oncorhynchus tshawytscha | reverse complement strand
TAGACAGGAAGTGGAGAAAATAGGGGCCTAGCCCTAATTAAGAAGAGTAATTGTAGAAATAGGCAGGCTTTATGACTTTGTGGCTGTGGTAACTAGTGACGACCTAGAATTAGCTTGACCCTAGTTACTGCCCTGATTACACAGATGGCTTCATCAACAACGGTAATGTATGTTATGCCCGGTATGATAAACGAGTAGGTTAATTACACAGCCTAACAGATACAAGCAGTAGTCATTTTGGTTGTGAAGTGCATTATCAAAAAGCTTTGTCCTTTCTTTATAACAGAATGCAGTTCATCACTTGGCTGTCTAGTATATCACCCTGTCACAGTCAACCCCAGCTCATAAGATCAGGAAGTACATTGTTTATGAGTATTGCCTGCTGCAGTTGTTTGAGATGTCCAGTTTTCAGCCAAACATGCAACATAGAGAAGACCAGCAAGTGAACCCTCAGAATCACGCAGACATGCCCTCTCTGTGAGCATTCCTATAAATGGACAGGGAGGACACTTGAATCAGGTTGGTGACATTTGACCTGGTAAAAGGTCAAAACAGTTTTGAGTTTTGTCCCAATTTACCTTCATAACCTAGCCTGGTGGAACCAGCCTGATTGCTACGTTTCCCATTTTATTTTATTTCACTTCTCATATCATGATATCTGAAGTGAAATAGAAAGGTGAATGCATAGATCAGGTTGGTTCCACCATGAAGTTGGTCCCTCTCTGTCTGACGGTGTTCGGCAGTCGAAGTCACCGACCTTCAGCCATCGCAGATCCACTTTTCATTTTCTATTGGGTTTGTCTTGTTTTCCATCACACCTGGTTCCAATTCCATCAATTCCATGTTGTATTTAACCCTCTTGTTCCCCCTACAGTCCTTGTCCTATTGTTTTCTTGTAGGCTTGTGCAACGGTATGCTGGTAATACTGGGTTTTGGTTTGGACCCATTTATTTGTATTGTTCTGTTGACGGTGGTTTATGGATATTGAAACCACTGGTTGTAACCGTTTCTTGCTCTCCTGCGCCTGACTTCTGCCTCCAGTATGCACCTCACTACATATCTAGCTGTTCTGGTGGAAAAAAAACTGCACTCCAGTAGTAAAGATAGCAGGGCAAATTTAAATAAATGGCCCTAATGCTGCAAAAGAAAATGTAGTTCTGAAACCAAGAAAACAATATATAATCTGCCTGCTCCGTCTCCTGTAGATTAAAGAAACTCGTTGAATTGAATAATATCGTAAAGAGGCTAAAAAATAACTATTCACTATCTCAATGCGGCCTCGTTGTAGACCTTGAACACCTTCTCGATGGCGTTGACGTACGCAGCCGTCCGCAGGTCCAGACCCAGGTTGTACTTACTGGCCGTACGCATGATTTGCTGCAGGGGACAAAAACACACAAACACTAGTTAGATACCAGTTACACTGGCAAAACCAGTCACACACTGACACAAACATACACAGACACATGGTGGTGTGATTGAGAGGTGCCCCGGGCCAGGGTGGGGGCATTGTCATTATCACAGTCTGTCTCATAGAGAACATATGATTAAATTCTAGGATCTGACTCATCGGCACTAACCTCACCAACACACGCAGACACACACGCACACAGACACACACGTGTACGCACGCTCACACTCTTACCCTGGCAGATCTCTCCATGGTGTAGGCCAGCCCAGAGTGAACAATGTCCTTCTCAGAAGCACCCTGGAGTGGAGAGAGGAAGGAAATATGTGTTATCAAACTGCCAACACATTAGATCATTTCCATACCACATAGGTTGTGTGTGTGTGTGTGTGTGTGTGTGTGTGTGTGTGTGTGTGTGTGTGTGTGTGTGTGTGTGTGTGTGTGTGTGTGTGTGTGTGTGTGTGTGTGTGTGTGTGTGTGCTCACAGCGACTCTGGTCTGAAGTCAGCGGTGGGAACAACAGGGATTGGTCCTCCCTGCTTTCCAAACTCTCCTGAATGGACACTGAGAGACAGCGAGGATCGAGAGATAAATAGTTAGATGGCAATGTAGCAATGTAACCTGATCATTGGCAACCATCGTATTTTCAAGTATATCCAGTCGATCAACATTCATCCCTGAAGTTTCATCTGGGTTCACTCACACATTTCAGATTAGTATTGTTATCTTTTATTCAAAACCTGAACGTCAGAAAGTAGTATCTGTCTATCTGACACGTCACCTTAAATGAACCTACGTTACATACGAGAGTGGCCAGCGGAAATATCACCAGTTACACTTCTTTCGCGGTCATCTTTTCAGTTGTCCTTACAACTCTGAAAACACAGAGACCATTTCCTAGAGAAGACACAGTACTGTATCTCCTGCTACACCGAGGTTGTTAAAGGAAGAGGAAAAGGCTTCAGAACTGAACGAACACAGATCTTCTACAGACCGAGAGACGAGATCAGAAAGCGGACACACAGCTCCAGAGTGAGTACAGATTAAAGACTTCCAATATTAGTCAAGGAAATACAGGGCCCTGCTCCTAATATTTAACCTGGCTATTTTGTGAAAGAGAATATGTTGTTAATGAGTGACCTAGATAATAAATACATTAACATCTTTATTACAGGTGTAAGTAAACAAAGAGTCAAAGGAAATCGAGTTGCCACATCTAGAAATGGCAGAGGTAAAACAACCGAACATATTGCCCCCTCATCCCCTATCCTGAGGGATGACAGATAAAAAAAAAAAAAAAAAGAGACATTTTGCATGAAAATCCAGAGACTTTATATCGTGATGAAAAAAAAAAAAATGCTCCATGCGACCTCATTTTCTACACAACAAACGGTTCTACATGGGAAGAGGAAATACTGAAACACTATCCTGAGGGAAAACAGTGGAGAAAAATTCAAGATGGCAAACAACTGAAAACGAAGGCAGGCACTATAAATGTGTATGATACTGGGACAATCATGGTGCAGGATAATAGTGAGACGTTAAAGATATTCCCAAATGATTTCCCAGCCTTGAGAGAGAGAGTGAGAAAGAGCGTCGGGACGACAGAGGATGTCTTGAAGAAAATGGCAGAGCTAGGCCTTGAGGAAAGTGGAGAGCAGAGGAAAAGAGAGAGCGAGGACATAAAAGAGGAAGACATAAAACAGGAAGACATAAAGGGGGAAATTAAGGAAGAGGTGGAAGGAGGAAAAGGGAAGCACTGAACATTCCAGGGCAGATCAGAAGAGAAACATTATTTTACGGGATGTATAATTTGACGAACAGTTATAATAAAGCCTGCTGTTCATCTCACCTTATTATTTGAATGTTGTATCTTTTACCTTTTAATGTTTGTTTTTTATTGAGCTTGTATGAAAAAATGCATTCATAAGTGCTCACAATCATTATCTTGCTTTGGTTATAGTTTATCACTTTCCCAATGATAAAGGTGCTTAAAGCAAAAAGGTGGTGGTCCCTGTGAATTTCCCCAGCAATATGTGTTTCATATTGTTTCAAAATGTGTGCTCTAAAATGTATCAAGATTTTTGAAACACAATTCTAATAAAGTTTGATTTAACAAGTGTCAGGAGTCAGGACATACTATATGTACAGTACCCTGCCCCCATATCCCAATTTTTGCCACCTGTAAGTGAGAAACCTACATGACAAGTATTGACCGTGTATTGTGTTCCCTATGGTTAAAGAACAGAGCAGAAGCGCTGAACTCTGTTCAGAACTCAGACCTACAGGTTATGGAACATTTGCTCTTTTAGTATTTCTGCAGTATGTTTCCTCAAGGAGAAGGCTTCCCACTTCTATGTCAAAGATAATGCAACAAAAACACTTTAGTGAATACTACAGTAATGTGCCCAAAAACACAACAGTAAACACTACAGGATACTACAGTCCGCAAAAACGCTACAGTAATTACTATAGTGTATATATACACACACTACTCTTTTTTACACAGCATTTATACTATAGTATACTGCAGTAAATACTATTCACTGTAGTGTTTCTGCAGACTCCAGTCCGCAAAAAACACTGCAGTGAAATGGAGAACAGAGAAAAATGAGTGTCCACTTGCCGGAGAGGTGAGTCCCTGGATGACTCTTTTCCAGTTGCTAGTGAAAGTCTACACACACCTTGCACTGTCTGCACTGTCCTGCCTTAAGGAATTATCTGTGTAGGTCACACTACTTCTCAAAGCGCATCGCCTGTTTTTCCAAACAGTGAGTTTCGAAGGGGCACTGGCACTCTGGATCAGATCAAATGGTGTTTGTCACGTGCCGAAAAACAGACTTTAGGGTGACGTTTACTAACGTTTACTTACAAGCTGGGAAACCATTTGATTAAAGAGTGACTGTCCCTGTAAAGCAAGTAACTCTTTGAAAACAGCTTATGTGGCATCGATATGAGTCAGACACATTTTGACTACAAAGGGGCCTCCTGAGTGGCGCAGTGGTGTAAGACACTGCATTGCAGTGCTATAGGTGTCACTACAGACCCAGGTTCGATCCTGGGCTGTCAAAGCCGGCCACGATCAGGAGACCCATGAGGCAGCGCACAATCGGCCCAGTGTCGTCCGAGTTAGGGGTGGATTTGGCCGGCCTAAATGTTCTTCTCCCATTGCACTCTAGTGAATCTTTGTGGTGGGCACATGTACACTGACTGGGGTTGCCAGTTGTCTGGTGCGGCTTGGCAGGGTTGTTTTTTAGAGGACGCGTGTCTCTTGACCTTTGACTCTCCCGAGTCCGTACGGGAGTTGCAGCAATGCAACAAGACTGTAACTACCAATTGGCGGTAAAATGTAAATGGAAACATTTTGGTCATAAAGTCAGTCCCGTCTAAAATTGAGTTTAGAACCAGAGTAAATTAAAGTTGGGTTTGGATTACAATTATGTCAACAAATCATGCCCCCTTTTGCCAAGCTCCACGTGCAAATCACCCCTTTGTCCACTTTGCTTCCCTTCATTGAATGGGGCTCCATTGTTTCATAGCCCCCAAAGCATTCAAAGGATCACGGGCCCTATACAGATTGATCATGCATCCACAGCCAAAGTTCTATGGTTGACATGCTCTGCTGAAGGACCCCAGCTAGTATGCAGAATAGGTGCTTGGAGTTGGTCGTCTCCCAATTATGCAGCAGTAACGCCTGCTTGGTCTGCAACGACCGGTAGTGGTCAGTATAACCAGAGATACTGAAATATAATGACTTCTGGTATAACTTAGCTAACGCCGTTAAATAACGTTATTGCTGGTTATGGAGGTAACCATATTATTTTATAAAGTGAGGCAGGCTAGCTAATGTTAGCCTACAAGGCAGATTTGCATGTTAGTTCGTTGCGCATACAAGTGTTTTCTTTATCTTTTAGTGCAAAACAAAATAATGGATGCAGCTATGGTGGTAGCTAACTTATGTCTGAGTCTGACTGATACAGTGAACTAGGAGCAACAACCCGTAACGGTGTCACCAGCCTGAATCTGATCCAATCTGGAGCTACAGTAAAGCATAGACTTAGGGTGTAATTTGTTACCACACCTATAAAGTCAGAGTTGTCTATAGCTTAAAAATGTATGAAAACAACAACATTTTCTTTTTGGTCCTAAATTAAGGTTAGGCATTAGGTTAGCAGTGTGTTTTAAGATTAGGGTTAGGTTTAAAATCACATTTTAATCTGGGATAGGCATCCCGCGAGTGGGACACCTGTCAACAACTTCCTGTGAAATTGGAGGGCGCGCAATTCAAATAAATAATCATAACAATTATGGACATTAAACATTTGGTACATACAAGTATCTTATATCTGTTAAAAGCTTAAATTCTTGTTAATCTAACTGCATCATCTGATTTACAATAGGATTTACAGTGAAAGCATACCATGTGATTGTTTGAGGATGGCGCCCCACATCAACATATTTTTTCAACCAGCACAGGCTTCATAAAATCCCAAATAGCGATTAAATAATCATTTACTTCTTGAAAATCTTCCTTTGTTTGCAATCCAAAAGGGTCCCAGCTACAACATGCATGGTCGTTTTGTTTATATCCTTCTTTATATCCCTAAAAGTCAGTTTAGTTGGGGCCATTGATTTGAGTAATCAACTCGTTCAACATGCAGACAAAAAGAATCCAAAAGCTACCGCTAAACTTTGTTAAAAACAAGTAAAACAAAGTTTCCATTTAAGCCTCAGGTACTGTACAATGTAACTAAACTATAATATTTCATACAGAAAAGAAGTATGTTCACAGAGCATCAAGTGCGCGCACACAGACTGATTTCCTACTGTGATTCCTGCTCCAGACTCCAAATTCTTCCTCGTTTGGGAAGAAACAAGCCTGAACAAGCCTTGATCAAAGACTGTTGACATCTAGTGGAAGCCATAAAAATTGCAATCTGGGAGCCGGGTTTAACATTGTCCCTATACGTTGTAATGGAAGAGCATGGGATCTCAAAACCACAAATTCTGTTTGGTTTTTCTTTGGATATCCTCCTACCATATGAATTGTGTTATAGTCTCATGCATTATTTTAACATTTATACAAACCTCAGTGTTTTCTATCCAATGCTATCAATTATATGCATATCCTGGCTTCTGGGCCTGAGTAACAGGCAATTTATTTTGGGCACGTCAGT
>NW_024606076.1:0-6578 GCF_018296145.1 Oncorhynchus tshawytscha | reverse complement strand
TAGACCAGGTCAATATAATGACAGTAGATGGTATACCAGATGCTCTGTAGCGGCAATGAAGGTAATATAATGACGGTAGATGGTAGACCAGGGTAATATAATGACAGTAGATGGTAGACCAGGGTAATATCATGACAGTAGATGGTAGACCAGGTCAATATAATGACAGTACATGGTATACCAGGGTAAAATAATGACAGTAGAGGGGAATATAATGACAGTAGATGGTATACCAGGGTAATATAATGACAGTAGAGGGTAATATAATGACAGTAGAGGGTAGACCAGGGTAATATAATGACAGTAGAGGGTAGAGCAGGGTAATATATTGACAGTAGATGGTAGACCAGGGTAATATAATGACAGTAGAGGGTAATATAATGACAGTAGATGGTAGACCAGGGTAATATAATGACAGTAGATGGTAGACCAGGGTAATATAATGACAGTAGATGGTAGACCAGGTTAGTATAATGACAGTAGATGGAAGATCAGGGTAATATAATGACAGTAGATGGTAGACCAGGTTAATATTATGACAGTAGATGGTAGACCAGGGTAATATATTGACAGTAGATGGTAGACCAGGTTAATATAATGACAGAAGATGGTAGAACAGGGTAATATAATGACAGTAGAGGGTAATATAATGACAGTAGATGGTAGACCAGGGTAATATAATGACAGAAGAGGATAGATCAGGGTAATATAATGACAGTAGATGGTAGACCATTGTAATATAATGACAGTATAGGGAAGACCAGGGTAATATATTTACAGCAGATGGTAGACCAGGGTAATATAATGACAGTAGATGGTAGACCAGGGTAATATAATGACAGTAGATGGTATACCAGGGTAATATAATGACAGTAGACGGTAATATAATGACAGTAGATGGTAGACCAGGGTAATATAATGACAGTAGAGGGTAGACCAGGGTAATATAATGACAGTAGATGGTAGACCAGGGTAATATAATGACAGTAGATGGTAGACTAGTGTAATATAATGACAGTAAATGGTAGACCAGGGTAATATATTCACAGTAGATGGTAGACCAGAGTAATATAATGACAGTAGATGGTAGACCAGGGTAATATCATGACAGTAGATGGTAGACCAGGTCAATATAATGACAGTAGATGGTATACCAGGGTAATATAATGACAGTAGAGGTAGACGGTAATATAATGACAGTAGATGGTAGACCAGGGTAATATAATGACAGTAGATGGGTAGACCAGGGTAATATAATGACAGTAGATGGCAGACCAGGGTAATATAATGACAGTAGATGGTAGACCAGGGTAATATAATGACAGTAGATGGTTGACCAGGGTAATATAATGACAGTAGAGGTAACCATAATATAATGACAGTAGATGGTAGACCAGGGTAATATAATGACAGTAGATGGTTAGACCATGGTAATATAGTGACAGTAGATGGTAGACCAGGCAATATAATGACAGTAGATGGTAGAACAGAGGGTAATATAATGACAGTAGATGGTAGACCAGGGTAATATAATGACAGTAGATGGTAGACCAGTGTAATCTAATGACAGTAGATGGTAGACCAGGGTAATATAATGACAGTAGAGGCAGACCAGGTAATATAATGACAGTAGATGGTAGACCAGGGTAATATAATGACAGTAGATGGTCGACCATGGTAATATAATGACAGTAGATGGTAGACCAGGGTAATATAATGACAGTAGATGGTAGACCAGGGTAATATAATGACAGTAGATGGTAGACCAGGTAATATAATGACAGTAGATGGTAGACCAGGTAATATAAAAAGACAGTAGAGGGTAATATAATGACAGTAGATGGTAGACCAGGGTAATATAATGACAGTAGATGGTAGACCAGGGTAATATAATGACAGTAGATGGTAGACCAGGTTATATAATGACAGTAGATGGTAGACCAGGGTAATATAATGACAGTAGATGGTAGACCAGGTAATATAATGACAGTAGATGGTAGACCAGGGTAATATAATGACAGTAATGGTAGAGGGGTAATATATTGACAGTAGATGGTAGACCAGGGTAATATAATGACAGTAGATGGTAGACCAGGGTAATATAATGACAGTAGATGGTAGACCAAGGGGTAATATAATGACAGTAGATGGTAATATAATGACCAGGTTTAGTAATAATGACAGTAGATGGAAGACCAGGGTAATATAATGACAGTAGATGGTAGACCAGGGTTAATATTAAATGAAATCAAATCAAATTTTATTAGATGGTCACATAATATAATGGTTAGCAGGGTAATTAATGACGTAGATGGTTGCCAGAATATAATGACAATGTGCTTCCAGTTCCGTGACAATGGTAGACTAGTGTAATAAATGACAGTAATGGTAACCAGGGTAATAATTCCAAAAAAGGTACTGTCATACAGTAGATGGTAGACCAGGGTAATAAAGAAGTAGATGTACATAAGGATATATGAATGAGTGATGGTAGACAGCATAGGGTAAGATACAGTAGATGATAGACAGTAATATAATGACAGCAGATGGTAGATCAGGTAATATAATGGCATAGATGGTAAAGTGTCAGGGATACATGTATACATAAAATATGACAGTAGATGGAAGAATACAGGTATCAACGTATATAGAGATGAACAATGTAGGGTAGACCAACATATAATATAAGGTAGATGGTAAGACCAGGGTGATATATTTGACATATTTAGGGTAATATATGACAGTAGATGGTAGACCAGGGTAATATATATATAATGACAGAAGATGGTAGAACAGGGTAATATAATGACAGTAGAGGGTAGACCAGGTTAGTATAATGACAGTAGATGGAAGACCAGGGTAATATAATGACAGTAGATGGTAGACCAGGTTAATATTATGACAGTAGATGGTAGACCAGGGTAATATATTGACAGTAGATGGTAGACCAGGTTAATATAATGACAGAAGATGGTAGAACAGGGTAATATAATGACAGTAGAGGGTAATATAATGACAGCAGATGGTAGACCAGGGTAATATAATGACAGTAGATGGTAGACCAGGGTAATATAATGACAGTAGATGGTAGACCAGGGTAATATAATGACAGTAGACGGTAATATAATGACAGTAGATGGTAGACCAGGGTAATATAATGACAGTAGAGGGTAGACCAGGGTAATATAATGACAGTAGATGGTAGACCAGGGTAATATAATGACAGTAGATGGTAGACTAGTGTAATATAATGACAGTAAATGGTAGACCAGGGTAATATATTCACAGTAGATGGTAGACCAGAGTAATATAATGACAGTAGATGGTAGACCAGGGTAATATAATGACAGTAGATGGTAGACCAGGTCAATATAATGACAGTAGATGGTATACAAGGGTAATATAATGACAGTAGAGGGTAATATAATGACAGTAGATGGTAGACCAGGGTAATATAATGACAGTAGATGGTAGACCAGGGTAATATAATGACAGTAGATGGTAGACCAGGGTAATATAATGACAGTAGATGGTTGACCAGGGTAATATAATGACAGCAGAGGGTAGACCAGGGTACTTTATGACAGTAGATGGTAGACCATGGTAATATAGTGACAGTAGAGGGTAGACCAGGGTAATATAATGACAGTAGAGTGTAGACCAGTGTAATCTAGTGACAGTAGATGGTAGACCAGGGTAATATAATGGCAGTAGAGTTTAGACCAGGGTAATATAATGACAGTAGATGGTAGACCAGGGTAATATAATGACAGTAGAGGGTAGACCAGGGTACTTTATGACAGTAGATGGTAGACCATGGTAATATAGTGACAGTAGAGGGTAGACCAGGGTAATATAATGACAGTAGAGGGTAGAGCAGGGTAATATATTGACAGTAGATGGTAGACCAGGGTAATATAATGACAGTAGAGGGTAATATAATGACAGTAGATGGTAGACCAGGGTAATATAAATGACAGTAGATGGTAGACCAGGGTAATATAATGACAGTAGATGGTAGACCAGGTTAGTATAATGACAGTAGATGGAAGATCAGGGTAATATAATGACAGTAGATGGTAGACCAGGTTAATATTATGACAGTAGATGGTAGACCAGGGTAATATATTGACAGTAGATGGTAGACCAGGTTAATATAATGACAGAAGATGGTAGAACAGGGTAATATAATGACAGTAGAGGGTAATATAATGACAGTAGATGGTAGACCAGGGTAATATAATGACAGAAGAGGATAGATCAGGGTAATATAATGACAGTAGATGGTAGACCATTGTAATATAATGACAGTATAGGGAAGACCAGGGTAATATAATGACAGCAGATGGTAGACCAGGGTAATATAATGACAGTAGATGGTAGACCAGGGTAATATAATGACAGTAGATGGTAGACCAGGGTAATATAATGACAGTAGATGGTAGACCAGGGTAATATAATGACAGTAGAGGGTAGACCAGGGTAATATAATGACAGTAGATGGTAGACCAGGGTAATATAATGACAGTAGATGGTAGACTAGTGTAATATAATGACAGTAAATGGTAGACCAGGGTAATATATTCACAGTAGATGGTAGACCAGAGTAATATAATGACAGTAGATGGTAGACCAGGGTAATATCATGACAGTAGATGGTAGACCAGGTCAATATAATGACAGTAGATGGTATACCAGGGTAATATAATGACAGTAGAGGGTAATATAATGACAGTAGATGGTAGACCAGGTAATATAATGACAGTAGATGGTAGACCAGGGTAATATCATGACAGTAGATGGTAGACCAGGTCAATATAATGACAGTACATGGTATACCAGGGTAATATAATGACAGTAGAGGGGAATATAATGACAGTAGATGGTAGACCAGGTCAATATAATGACAGTAGATGGTATACCAGGGTAATATAATGACAGTAGAGGGTAATATAATGACAGTAGATGCTAGACCAGGGTAATATAATGACAGTAGATGGTAGACCAGGGTAATATAATGACAGTAGATGGTTGACCAGGGTAATATAATGACAGTAGAGTTTAGACCAGGGTAATATAGTGACAGTAGATGGTAGACCAGGGTAATATAATGACAGTAGATGGTAGAACAGGGTAATATAATGACAGTAGATGGTAGACCAGGGTAATATAATGACAGTAGAGGGTAATATAATGACAGTAGATGGTAGACCAGGGTAATATCATGACAGTAGATGGTAGACCAGGTCAATATAATGACAGTAGATGGTAGACCAGAGTAATATAATGACAGTAGATGGTAGACCAGGGTAATATAATGACAGTAGATGGTAGACCAGGGTAATATAATGACAGTAGATGGTAGACCAGGGTAATATAATGACAGTAGATGGTAGACCAGGGTAATATAATGACAGTAGAGGGTAATATAATGACAGTAGATGGTAGACCAGGGTAATATCATGACAGTAGATGGTAGACCAGGTCAATATAATGACAGTAGATGGTATACCAGGGTAATATAATGACAGTAGAGGGTAATATAATGACAGTAGATGGTAGACCAGGGTAATATAATGACAGTAGATGGTAGACCAGGGTAATATCATGACAGTAGATGGTAGACCAGGTCAATATAATGACAGTACATGGTATACCAGGGTAATATAATGACAGTAGAGGGGTATATAATGACAGTAGATGGTAGACCAGGTCAATATAATGACAGTAGATGGTATACCAGGGTAATATAATGACAGTAGAGGGTAATATAATGACAGTAGATGGTAGACCAGGGTAATATAATGACAGTAGATGGTAGACCAGGGTAATATAATGACAGTAGATGGTTGACCAGGGTAATATAATGACAGTAGAGGGTAGACCAGTGTAATCTAGTGACAGTAGATGGTAGACCAGGGTAATATAATGGCAGTAGAGTTTAGACCAGGGTAATATAGTGACAGTAGATGGTAGACCAGGGTAATATAATGACAGTAGATGGTAGAACAGGGTAATATAATGACAGTAGATGGTAGACCAGTGTAATATAATGACAGTAAATGACAGTGGTAGACCAGGGTAATATATGATCCAGGTCAATATAATGACAGTAGATGGTAGACCAGAGTAATATAATGACAGTAGATGGTAGACCAGGGTAATATAATGACAGTAGATGGTAGACCAGGGTAATATAATGACAGTAGATGGTCGACCAGGGTAATATAATGACAGTAGATGGTAGACCAGGGTAATATAATGACAGTAGAGGGTAATATAATGACAGTAGATGGTAGACCAGGGGTAATATCATGACAGTAGATGGTAGACCAGGTCAATATAATGACAGTAGATGGTATACCAGGTAATATAATGACAGTAGAGGGTAGACCAGGGTGATCTAGTGACAGTAGATGATAGACCAGGGTAACATAATGGCAGTAGAGTTTAGACCAGGGTAATATAGTGACAGTAGATTGTAGACCAGGATAATATAAGGAGGAAGTAGATGGTAGACCAGGGTAATATAATGACAGTAGATGATAGACTGGGATAGTATACTGACAGTAGATGGT
>NW_024606075.1:0-6574 GCF_018296145.1 Oncorhynchus tshawytscha | reverse complement strand
CTCATGGTGTTACTGTAGTTATAGACTACTATTAAATCAAATCAAATCACATCAAATCAAATTTTATTTGTCAAATACACATGGTTAGCAGATGTTAATGCGAGTGTAGCGAAATGCTTGTGCTTCTAGTTCCGACAATGCAGTAATAACCAACAAGTAATCTAACTAACAATTCCAAAACTACTGTCTTATACACAGTGTAAGGGGATAAAGAATATGTACATAAGGATATATGAATGAGTGATGGTACAAAGCAGCATAGGCAAGATACAGTAGATGGTATCGAGTACAGTATATACATATGAGATGAGTATGTAAACAAAGTGGCATAGTTAAAGTGGTTAGTGATACATGTATTACATAAGGATGCAGTCGATGATATAGTGTACAGTATATACGTATGCATATGAGATGAATAATGTAGGGTAAGTAACATTATATAAGGTAGCATTGTTTAAAGTGGCTAGTGATATATTTACATAATTTCCCATCAATTCCCATTATTAAAGTGGCTGGAGTAGAGTCCGTGTCATTGACAGTGTGTTGGCAGTAGCCACTCAATGTTAGTGGTGGCTGTTTAACAGTCTGATGGCCTTGAGATAGAAGCTGTTTTTCAGTCTCTCGGTCCCAGCTTTGATGCATCTGTACTGACCTCGCCTGGATGGCAGCGGGGTGAACAGGCAGTGGCTCGGTGGTTGATGTCCTTGATGATCTTTATGGCCTTCCTGTAGCATCGGGTGGTGTAGGTGTCCTGGAGGGCAGGTTTTGCCCCCGGTGATGCGTTGTGCAGACCTCACTACCCTCTGGAGAGCCTTACGGTTGAGGGCGGTGCAGTTGCCATACCAGGCGGTGATACAGCCCGCCAGGATGCTCGGGACAGTGCATCTGTAGAAGTTTGTGAGTGCTTTTTGGTGACAAGCCGAATTTCTTCAGCCTCCTGAGGTTGAAGAGGCGCTGCTGCGCCTTCCTCACGATGCTGTCTGTGTGAGTGGACCAATTCAGTTTGTCTGTGATGTGTATGCCGAGGAACTTAAAACTTGCTACCCTCTCCACTACTGTTCCATCGATGTGGATGGGGGTGTTCCCTGCTGCTCCTGAAGTCCACACAATCATCTCCTTAGTTTTGTTGACGTTGAGTGTGAGGGTTATTTTCCTGACACCACACTCCGAGTGCCCTCACCTCCTCCCTGGAGGCCGTCTCGTCGTTGTTGGTAATCAAGCCTACCACTGCTGTGTCGTCCGCAAACTTGATGATTGAGTTGGAGGCGTGCATGGCCACGCAGTCGTGGGTGAACAGGGAGTACAGGAGAGGCTCAGAACGCACCCTTGTGGGGCCCCAGTGTTGAGGATCAGCGGGGAGGAGATGTTGTTGCCTACCCTCACCACCTGGGGCGGCCCGTCAGGAAGTCCAGTACCCAGTTGCACAGGGCGGGCCGAGACCCAGGGTCTCGAGCTTGATGACGAGCTTGGAGGGTACTATGGTGTTGAATGCCGAGCTGTAGTCGATGAACAGCATTCTCACATAGGTATTCCTCTTGTCCAGATGGGTTAGGGCAGTGTGCAGTGTGGTTGAGATTGCATCGTCTGTGGACCTATTTGCATGGCAAATTGGAGTGGGTCAAGGGGTGTCAGGTAGGGTGGAGGTGATATGGTCCTTGACTAGTCTCTCAAAGCACTTTCATGATGACGGATGTGAGTGCTACGGGCGGTAGTCGTTAGCTCAGTTACCTTAGCTTTCTTGGGAACAGGAACAATGGTGGCCCTCTTGAAGCATGTGGAACAGCAGACTGGTATAGGGATTGATTGAATATGTCCGTAAACACACCGGCCAGCTGGTCTGCGCATGCTCTGAGGGCGCGGCTGGGGATGCCGGGTTTGGGCCTGCAGCCTTGCGAGGGTTAACACGTTTAAATGTCTTACTCACTTCGGCTGCAGTGAAGGAGAGACCGCATGTTTCCGTTGCAGGCCGTGGTCAGTGGCACTGTATTGTCCTCAAAGCGGCAAAAAAGTTATTTAGTCTGCCTGGGAGCAAGACATCCTGGTCCGTGACTGGGCTGGGTTTCTTCCTGTAGTCCGTGATTGACTGTAGACCCTGCCACATACCTCTTGGTGTCTGAGCCAAGAATTGAGATTCTACTTTGTCCTGTACTGGCGCTAGCTTGTTTGATAGCCTTATGGAGGGAATAGCTGCACTGTTTGTATTCAGCCATGTTACCAGACACCTTGCCCTGATTAAAAGCAGTGGTTCGTGCCTTCAGTTTCACACGAATGCTGCCATCAATCCACGGTTTCTGGTTAGGGAATGTTTTAATCGTGGTGCTATGGGAACGACATCTTCAACGCACGTTCTAATGAACTCGCACACCGTATCAGCGTATTCGTCAATGTTGTTGTCTGACGCAATACGAAACATCTCCCAGTCCACGTGATGTAAGCAGTCTTGGAGTGTGGAGTCAGCTTGGTCGGACCAGCGTTGGACAGACCTCAGCGTGGGAGCTTCTTGTTTTAGTTTCTGTCTGTAGGCAGGGATCAACAAAATGGAGTCGTGGTCAGCTTTTCCGAAAGGGGGCGGGGCAGGGCCTTATATGCGTCGCGGAAGTTAGAGTAACAATGATCCAGGGTCTTTCCACCCCTGGTTGCGCAATCGATATGCTGATAAAATTTAGGGAGTCTTGTTTTCAGATTAGCCTTGTTAAAATCCCCAGCTACAATGAATGCAGCCTCCGGATAAATCGTTTCCAGTTTGCAGAGAGTTAAATAAAGTCTGCTCAGAGCCTGTGGGTTTAGACGACCTCATGGTGTTACTGTAGGTATAGACTACTATTATGGTGTTACTGTGGGACTAGACTACAACTATGGTGTTACTGTGGGTATAGACTACTATTATGGTGTTACTATGGGACTAGACTACCACTATGGTGTTACTGTGGTTCTAGAATGCTGTTATGGTGTTACTGTGGGTATAGACTACCTCATGGTGTTACTGTAGGTATAGACTACTATTATGGCGTTAATGTGGGCATAGACTACTATTATGGTGTTTCTGTGGGTATAGACTACCCCTATGGTGTTACTGTGGGTATAGACTACTATTATGGTGTTACTGTGGGACTGGACTACCACTATGGTGCTACTGTGGGTATAGACTACTATAATGGTGTTACTGTGGGACTAGACTACCACTATAGTGTTACTATGGGACTAGACTACCCTTGTGGTGCTACTGTGGGTATAGACTACCCCTATGGTGTTACTGTGGGTATAGACTACCCCTATGGTGTTACTGTGGGACTAGACTACCTCACGGTGTTACTGTGGGACTAGACTACTATTATGGAGTTACTGTGGGTTAGACAACCCTATGGTGTTACTTGGGACCAGTTACTGTTATGGTGTTACTGAGACAAGACTACCCTTATGGTGTTACTGTGGGGTATAGACTACTATAATGGTGTTACTGTGGGACTGGACCACTATGGTGCTACTGGTGTTTGACTACTATTATGTTGTTACTGTGGGACTAGACTACCCCTATGGTGTTACTGTGGGACTAGACTACCCCCATGGTGTTACTGTGGGTATAGACTACTATAATGGTGTTACTGTGGGACTAGACTACCCCTATGGTGTTACTGTGTGTATAGACTACCCCTATGGTGTTACTGTGGGACTAGACTACCTCTATGGTGTTACTGAGGGACTACACTACCTCTATTGTGTTACTGTGGGACTAGACTACCCCTATGGTGTTACAATCCTCTTCACATGCCTCTTTCATCACCCCTGTCCAGGGCTGCTATTTTAAGTTGATCACTAAACATAATCCCATTCTCCAGTTGGGTTCATTAGTTTTATCTTCTTGTTAATTTGGTCAGAGCTCTGAGTCAGAGCTCTTTGACATCAGCTTTGAAAAATCTAGGAATCTGGCAGCCGGTCAGTCAGTTAGTTAGCTTTCCCTGTGATACAAGCAGGCTGATGGCAATCCACCTGGAACTGTTTAGATCCACCTGGAACTGTTTTGATCCACCTGGAACTGGGTAGATCCACCTGGAACTGGGTAGATCCACCTGGGACTGGGTAGATCCACCTGGAACTGGGTAGATCCACCTGGGACTGTTTAGATCCACCTGGAACTGGGTAGATCCACCTGGGACTGTTTAGTTCCACCTGGAACTGGGTAGATCCACCTGGAACTGGGTAGATCCACCTGGAACTGGGTAGATCCACCTGGGACTGGGTAGATCCACCTGGAACTGGGTAGATCCACCTGGGACTGTTTAGATCCACCTGGAACTGGGTAGATCCACCTGGGACTGTTTAGATCCACCTGGAACTGGGTAGTTCCACCTGGAACTGGGTAGATCCACCTGGGACTGGGTGATCCACCTGGAACTGGGTAGATCCACCTGGGACTGTTTAGATCCACCTGGAACTGGGTAGATCCACCTGGGACTGGGTAGATCCATCGGAACTTTGTGGATAGATCCATCGGGAGTCTATAGATCCATCGGGAACCAGGAATCAATCAAATGTATTTATGCTTTTACATCAGCAGATGTCACAAAGTGCTATACAGAAACACAGCCTAAAACCCCAAACAGCAAGCAATGCAGGTGCAGAAGCACAGTGGCTAGGAAAACTCCCTAGAAAGGCAGGATTTTAGGTAGAAACCTAGAGAGGAACCAGGCTCTGAGGGGTGGCCAGTCCTCTTCTAGCTGTGCTGTGGAGATTATAACAGTACATGGCCAAGATGTTCATAGATGACCAGCAGCGCCAGATAATAATAATCTCAGTGGTTGTAGAGGGTGCAACAGGTCAGCACCTCAGGAGTAAATGTCAGTTGGATTTTCATAGCCGATCATTCAGAGTTAGAGACAGCAGGTGCAGCAGAGAGAGGGTGTCGAAACCGCAGGTCCGGGACAAGGAAGCAGGTCCGGGACAAGGTCAGGGTTCCATAGCCACTGGCAGAACAGTTGAAACTGAGCAGCAGCACGAACAGGTGGACTATGCACAGCAAGGAGTAATCAGGCCAGGTAGTCCCGAGGCATGGTCCTAGAGCTCAGGTCCTCAGAGAGAAGAGAAAGAGAGAGAGAACTATACTCCCCGGACAGGGCCAACCAGGTGGAGATTATATGAGTATATGGCCATTTAAGGCCAGATTGTTCTTCAAGATGTCTCAAACGTCAGTGTAGAGAGGCTAGCACTAGAGTAATATGATCAAATTGTTGGGTTCTAGTCAAGATTCTAGCAGCCGTGTTTAGCACTAACTGAAATGTATTTAGTGCTTTGTAGCCGGATAGTAGAGCATTGCAGTAGGCTAATCTAGAAGTGACAAAAGCATGGTTTTTCTGCAATTTTACGAAGATGGGAAAAAAGATTTCTTTCTTTCTTGAGACCTAGAACTAGCATCTGTGTTTTGTCCGTGTTTAAAAGTAACACATTTGCGACCATCCATTTCCCTTATGTCTGAAACAAATGCTTCCAGGGTATGCAATGTTGGGGCTTCACCATGTTTCATCAAATGTACAGCTGTGTGTCAGTCCGTA
Organism: Oncorhynchus tshawytscha; assembly: GCF_018296145.1. NCBI lineage: Eukaryota > Metazoa > Chordata > Actinopteri > Salmoniformes > Salmonidae > Oncorhynchus > Oncorhynchus tshawytscha. The sequence goes on along the minus strand of NW_024606075.1, from coordinate 1,028 downwards.
TAGCAGTGAATGTTGACATTGTGTTTCTGACAGACATCACCAAGAGGTAGAATATATAGTGAAAACAATAGTGGTCCTAAACAGAACCCTGAGGAACACTGACGCTACAATTGATTTGTCAGAGGACAAACCATACACAGAGACAAACTTTGATATCTTTCCGACACATAAGATCTAAACCAGGCAAGAACTTGTCCGTGTAGACCAATTTGGGTTTCCAAATTCTCCAAAACAATGTGGCGACGATGGTGTCAAAAGCAACACAAAGCCTAGGAGAAAGGGACAGATGCAGAGCCTCAGTCTGATGCCATTAAAACCACCTTCACGAGTGCAGTCTCAGTGCTATGATGGGGTCTAAAATCAGACTGAAGCATTTCTCAGATACATTGTTTGTCTTCTGAAGGCATTTAGCTGCGGCGCAACAGCTTTTTCTAAAATGTTTGAGAGGAATGGGAGATTCGACATATGCCGATAGTTGTTTACATTTTCCGGGTCAAGGTTTGGCTTTTCAAGAGAGGCTTATTCCTCAAATCAAATGTTATTTGTCACATGCTCCGAATTCAACATGTGTTTCGCCAAATTCAACACCTTACAGTGAAATGCTTACTTAAAAGCCCACAATTAACCAACAATGCAGTTTTAAAAAATAAATAAAAATAAGAATAGGAAATAAAAGTAACAAATAATTAAAGAGCAGCAGTAAAATAACAATAGCGAGGCTGTAAACAGGGGGTACCGGTACAGAGTCAATGTGCAGGGGCACCGGTTACTTGAGGATATTGAGGTCATATGTAGGAGTTATTAAGTTGACTATACATAGATAAAAGCAGAGAGTAGCTGCTGTGTAAAAGGGGGGAGCAATGCAAATAGTATGGGTAGCCATTTGATTAAATGTTCAGGAGTCTTATGGCTTTAGGGTAAAAGCTTTTAAGAAGCCTTTTGGTCCTAGACTTGGCGCTCCGGTATCACTTGCCATGCGGTAGCAGAGAGAACAGTCTATGACTAGGGTGGCTGGAGTCTTTGACAAT
>NW_024606073.1:0-6567 GCF_018296145.1 Oncorhynchus tshawytscha | reverse complement strand
CGCCGAGGGGGACCACAACTAACACTGAGGGGGGGACACCTAACACTGAGGGGACCACACCTAACACTGAGGGGGACCACACTTTACATTGAGGGGACCATACCTAACATTGAGGGGACCATACCTAACACTGAGGGGACCATACCTAACACTGAGGGGGACCACACCTAACACTGAGGGGGGACCACACTTAACACTGAGGGGGACCACCACCTAACATTGAGGGGGACCATACCTAACACTTAGGGGGGACATAACACTGAGGGCGACCACACCTAACACTGAGGGGGACCACACTTAACACTGAGGGGGACCAGACCTTACACTGAGGGGGGACCACACCTAAAGCTGAGGGGGACCAGACCTAACACTGAGGGGGACCACACCTAACACTGAGGGGGACCACACCTAACACTGAGGGGGGACACCTAACACTGAGGGGGACCACACCTAACGCTGAGGGGGACCACACCTAACGCTGAGGAGGACCAGACCTAACACTGGGGGGACCACACCTAACACTGAGGGGGACCAAACCTAACACTGAGGGGGGGGGGACCTAACGCTGAGGGGAACCACACCTAACGCTGAGGGAGACCACACCTAACACTGAGGGGGGACCTAACACTGTGGCGACCACACCTAAGGCAGAGGGGGGGGGGACACATAACATTGAGGGGGACCACACCTAACACTGAGGGGGGGGACCTAACACTGTGGCGACCACACCTAAGGCCGAGGGGGACACACATAACATTGGGAGGGGGACCACACCTAACACTGGGAGGGGGTACACCTAACACTGAGGGGACCAACACCTCAAAACTGAGGGGACCACACCTCCAACGCCGAGGGGGACCACACAACTAACACTGAGGGGGGACACCAACACTGAGGGGACCACACCTAACACTGAGGGGGACCACACTTTACACTGAGGGGACCATACTCTAACACTGGAGGGACCATACCTAACACTGAGGGACCATACCTACACTGGGAGGGGACCACACCTAACACTGAGGGGGACCAGCTAACACTGAGGGGGACCACAGTAACGCTGGGGGGGCTAACGCTGAGGGGACCACACCTATAACGCTGAGGGAGTCCAAACCTGAGGGGGGACACCTAACACTGAGGGGACCACACTCTAAGGCCGAGGGGGACACATAACACTGAGGGGGGACCACACCTAACACCTGAGGGGGACCAAACCTAACACTGAGGGGGACCACTTAACATTGAGGGGACCATACCTAACACTGAACACCTGAGGGGAGGGGGACCACACCTAACACTGAGGGGGACCACACCTAACACTGAGGGGACCACACTTAACGCTGAGGGGGACCAGACCTAGACCAGTCCTAACACTGAGGGGGACCACACCGCCTAACACTGAGGGGGACCACACCTAACACTGAGGGGACCACACCTAACACTGAGGGGGACCACACCTAACACTGAGGAGCTCAACACTGAGGGGACCACACCTAACACTGAGGGGGACCAGACCTAACACTGAGGGGGACCACAATCAACACTGAGGGGACCACACCTAACACTGAGGGGACCAGACCTAACACTGGGGGAGGACCACACCTAACACTGAGGGGGACCACACACTGAGGGGGACCTGACACCTAACACTGAGGGGACCACACCTAATGCTGAGGGGGACCAGACCTAACACTGAGGGGACCACACCTAACGCTGAGGGGGACCACCCTAACGCTGAGGGGGAACACCTAACGCTGAGGGGACCAAACTTAACACTGAGGGGGACCTAACACTGAGGGGACCACACCTAACACTGAGGGGACCACACTTAACACTGAGGGGGACCACACCTAACATTGAGGGGGACCAAACCTAACACTTAGGGGGACATAACACTGAGGCGACCACACCTAACACTGAGGGGGACCACACTTAACACTGAGGGACCAGACCTAACACTGAGGGGGACCACACCTAACGCTGAGGGGGACCAGACCTAACACTGAGGGGACCACACCTAACACTGAGGGGGACCACAGCTAACGCTGAGGGGGGTCCAGACCTTACACTGAGGGGACCACACCTAACACTGAGGGGGGACCACACCTAACACTGGGGGGACCACACCTAACACTGAGGGGACCACACCTAACACTGAGGGGGACACCTAACACTGAGGGGGACCACACCTAACGCTGAGGGGGACCACACCTAACGCTGAGGAGGACCAGACCTAACACTGGGGGACCACACCTAACACTGAGGGGGACCAAACCTAACACTGAGGGGGACCTAACGCTGAGGGACCACACCTGGCTGAGGGAGACCACACCTAACACTGAGGGGGACCTAACACTGTGGCGACCACACCTAAGGCAGAGGGGGGACACATAACATTGAGGGGACCACACCTAACACTGAGGGGGACCTAACACTGTGGCGACCACACCTAAGGCCGAGGGGGACACATAACATTGAGGGGACCACACCTAACACTGAGGGGGGTACACCTAACACTGAGGGGACCACACCTAAAACTGAGGGGACCACACCTAACGCCGAGGGGACCACAACTAACACTGAGGGGGACACCTAACACTGAGGGGACCACACCTAACACTGAGGGGGACCACACTTTACATTGAGGGGACCATACCTAACACTGAGGGGACCATACCTAACACTGAGGGGACCATACCTAACACTGAGGGGGACCACACCTAACACTGAGGGGGACCACAGCTAACACTGAGGGGACCACACGTAACGCTGAGGGGGGCTAACGCTGAGGGGACCACACCTATAACGCTGAGGGAGTCCACACCTAACACTGAGGGGGACACCTAACACTGGGGGACCACACCTAAGGCCGAGGGGGGCACATAACACTGAGGGGGACCACACCTAACACTGAGGGGGACCAAACCTAACACTGAGGGATCACACTTATTGGGGACCATACCTAACACTGAGGGGACCATACCTAACACTGAGGGGGACCACACCTAACACTGAGGGGGACCACAGCTAACACTGAGGGGACCACACCTAACGCTGAGGGGGACCACACCTAACGCTGAGGGGGACCACACCTAACACTGAGGGGACCACACCTAACACTGAGGGGACCACACCTAACACTGAGGGGACCACACCTAATACTGAGGGGGACCACACCTAACGCTGAGGGGACCACACCTAACGCTGAGGGGGACCAGACCTAACGCTGAGGGGACCAGACCTAACACTGAGGGGGACCAGTCCTAACACTGAGGGGGACCACACCTAACACTGAGGGGGACCTAACACTGAGGGGGACCACACCTAACACTGAGGGGACCACACCTAACACTGAGGAGGACCACACCTAACACTGAGCGGACCACACCTAACACTGAGGGGACCACACCTAACACTGAGGGGGACCACACCTAACACTGAGGGGACCAGACCTAACACTGAGGGGGACCAGACCTAACACTGAGGGGACCAGACCTAACACTGAGTGGGACCACACCTAACACTAGGGGGACCAGACCTAACACTGAGGGGGACCACACCTAACGCTGAGGTGGACCAGACCTAACACTGAGGGGGACCACACCTAACACTGAGGGAGACCAGACCTGACGCTGAGGGGGACCACACCTAACACTGAGGGGGACCAGACCTAACACTGAGGGGGACCACACCTAACACTGAGGGGACCACACCTAACACTGAGGGAGACCAGACCTGACGTTGAGGGGGACCACACCTAACACTGAGGGTTACCAAACGCTGAGGGGGACCACACCTAACACTGAGGGGACCACCCTAATGCTGAGGGGGACCAGACCTAACACTGAGGGGACCACACCTAACGCTGAGGGGGACCACACCTAATGCTGAGGGGGACACCTAACGCTGAGGGGACCAAACTTAACACTGAGGGGGACCTAACACTGAGGGGACCACACCTAACACTGAGGGGGGACCACACTTAACACTGAGGGGGACCACACCTAACACTGAGGGGGACCACACCTAACACTGAGGAGGACCACACCTAACACTGAGGGGACCACACCTAACAGGGGGACACCACACCTAACCACACCTGGGGGGGGACACACCAACACTGAGGGGGACCAGACCTAACACTGAGGACCAGACCTAACACTGAGGGGACCAGACTAACACTGAGGGGACCACACCTAACACTTAGGGGGACCAGACCTAACACTGAGGGGACCACCTAACGCTGAGGGGGACCAGACCTAACACTGAGGGGACCACACCTAACACTGAGGGGGACCAGACCTGACGCTGAGGGGGACCACACCTAACACTGAGGGGGACCAGACCCTACACTGAGGGGACCACACCTAACACTGAGGGGACCACACCTAACACTGAGGGGGACCACACCTAACGTTGAGGAGGACCACACCTAACACTGAGGGGACCAGACCTAACGCTGAGGGGGACCAGTCCTAACACTGGAGGGGGGAAACCTAACACTGAGGGGGACCACGCCAACACTGAGGGGGACCACACTCAACACTGGAGGGGGACCTAACACTGAGGGGGACCACACCTAACACTGGGAGGGGGACCACACCTAACACTGAGGAGGACCACACCTAACACTGAGGGACCACACCTAACACTGAGGGGACCACACCTAACACTGAGGGGGGGACCACTTAACACTGAGGGGACCACCTAACGCGAGGGGACCAAACCTAACACTGAGGGGGGACCAGACCTAACACTGAGGGGGACCACACCTAACACTGAGGGGGACCACACTTAACACTGAGGGAGACCAGACCTAACACTGGGAGGGGGACCACACCTAACACTGAGGGCACCTAACACTGAGGGGACCACACCTAACACTGAGGGACCACAGCTAACGCTGAGGGGGACCAGACCTAACACTGAGGGGACCACACCTAACACTGAGGGGACCACACCTAACACTGAGGGGACCACACCAAACTTAACACTGAGGGGGGACCTAACACTGAGGGGGACCACACCTAACACTGAGGGGGACACACTTAACACTGAGGGGGACCACCCCTAACATTGAGGGGACCACACCTGACACTGAGGGGGACCAGACCTAACACTGGGGGGACCACACCTAACACTGAGGGGGGACCACACTAACACTGAGGGACCACACCTAACACTGAGGGGACCACACCTAACACTGAGGGGACCTAACACTGAGGGGGGACCACACCTAAGGCCGAGGGGGACACATAACATTGGGGGACCAGACCTTACACTGAGGGGGACCACACCTAACACTGAGGGGACCACACACTAAAACTGAGGGACCACACCTAACACCGAGGGGACCACAACTAACACTGAGGGGGGGACACCTAACACTGAGGGGACACACCTAACACTGAGGAGGACCACACTTTACATTGGGGGACCATACCTAACACTGAGGGGGACCAAACCTAACACTGGGGGGACCATACCTAACACTGAGGGGACCACACCTAACACTGAGGGGGACCAACACTTAACACTGACAGGACACCACCTAACATTGAGGGGACCATACCTAACACTGAGGGGGACATAACACTGAGGCGACCACACCTAGCACTGAGGGGGACCACATAACACTGAGGGGGACCAGACCTAACACTGAGGGGACCACACCTTAAAACTGAGGGGACTGAGGGGGACCAGACCTAACACTGAGGGGGACACCTAACACTGAGGGACCACAGCTAACACTGAGGGGACCAGACTTACATTGAGGGGGACCATACCTAACACTGAGGGGACCACACCTAACACTGAGGGACCACACCTAACACTGAGGGGGACCACACCTAACACTGAGGGGGACAGCCAACACTGAGGGGGACCACACCTAACGCTGAGGGGGACCAAGCTGAGGGGGACCAGACCCTAACACTGAGGAGACCACACCTAACACTGAGGGGACAAACCTAACACCGAGGACCTAACGCTGGGGGGACCACATAGCACTGAGGGGACCACACTAACACTGAGGGGGACCAAACCTAACACTGTGGGGGACCACACCTAAGGCAGAGGGGGACATATAACACTGAGGGGACCACACCTAACACTGAGGGGGACCACCTAACACTGAGGGGGACCACACCTAACACTGAGGGGGACACATAACATTGAGGGGACCACACCTAACACTGAGGGGGTACACCTAACACTGAGGGGACCACACCTAAAACTGGGGACCACACCTAACACTGAGGGACCAACACTGAGGGGACCACACTAACACTGAGGGGGGGACACCTAGCACTGAGGGGACCACACCCTAACACTGAGGGGACCACACTTTACATTGAGGGAGACCATGACGCTGAGGGACACACCTGGAGGGGACCAGACCTAACACTGAGGGACCATACCTAACACTGAGGGGACCACACCTAACACTGAGGAGGGACCACAGCTAACACTGAGGGGACACCAAACGCTGAGGGGGGCTAACGCTGAGGGGACCACACACCTAATGCTGAGGGGACCAGACCTAACACTGAGGGGGACCACACCTAA